>NC_134354.1:14346885-14489385 GCF_048569485.1 Anomaloglossus baeobatrachus | reverse complement strand
CCTCCGGAGAAGCACAGACCTGTGTGTAAGACGCTCCAGAGGAAGCTCCGGAGAAGCACAGACCTGTGTGTGAGACGCTCCAGAGGAACCGCTGGAGAAGCACAGACCTGTGTGTGAGACGCTCCAGAGGAACCGCAGGGAGAAGCACAGACCTGTGTGTGAGACGCTCCAGAGGAACCTTCGGAGAAGCACAGACCTGAGTGTGAGACGCTCCAGAGGAACTGCTGGAGAAGCACAGACCTGTGTGTGAGACGCTCCAGAGGAACTGCAGGGAGAAGCACAGACCTGTGTGTCAGACGCTCCAGAGGAACCGCTGGAGAAGCACAGACCTGTGTGTGAGACGCTCCAGAGGAACCGCTGGAGAAGCACAGACCTGTGTGTGAGACGCTCCAGAGGAACCTCCGGGGAAACACAGACCTGTGTGTGAGACGCTCCAGAGGAACTACTGGAGAAGCACAGACCTGTGTGTGAGACGCTCCAGAGGAAGCTCCGGAGAAGCACAGACCTGTGTGTGAGACGCTCCAGAGGAACCGCTGGAGAAGCACAGACCTGTGTGTGAGACGCTCCAGAGGAACCACTGGAGAAGCACAGACCTGTGTGTGAGACGCTCCAGAGGAACCTCCGGAGAAGCACAGACCTGAGTGTGAGACGCTCCAGAGGAACCGCTGGAGAAGCACAGACCTGTGTGTGAGACGCTCCAGAGGAACCTCCGGAGAAGCACAGACCTGTGTGTGAGACGCTCCAGAGGAACCGCAGGGAGAAGCACAGACCTGTGTGTGAGACGCTCCAGAGGAACCGCTGGAGAAGCACAGACCTGTGTGTGAGACGCTCCAGAGGAACCGCAGGGAGAAGCACAGACCTGTGTGTGAGACGCTCCAGAGGAACCGCTGGAGAAGCACAGACCTGTGTGTGAGACGCTCCAGAGGAACCGCAGGGAGAAGCACAGACCTGTGTGTGAGACGCTCCAGAGGAACCTCCGCAGAAGCTCAGTCCTGTGTGTGAGACGCTCCAGAGGAACCGCAGGGAGAAGCACAGACCTGTGTGTGAGACGCTCCAGAGGAACCGCTGGAGAAGCACAGACCTGTGTGTGAGACGCTCCAGAGGAACCGCTGGAGAAGCACAGACCTGTGTGTGAGACGCTCCAGAGGAACCGCAGGGAGAAGCACAGACCTGTGTGTGAGACGCTCCAGAGGAACCGCAGGGAGAAGCACAGACCTGTGTGTGAGACGCTCCAGAGGAACTGCTGGAGAAGCACAGACCTGTGTGTGAGACGCTTCAGAGGAACCGCTGGAGAAGCACAGACCTGTGTGTGAGACGCTCCAGAGGAACCGCAGGGAGAAGCACAGACCTGTGTGTGAGACGCTCCAGAGGAACCGCAGGGAGAAGCAGAGACCTGTGTGTGAGACGCTCCAGAGGAACCGCAAGGAGAAGCAGAGACCTGTGTGTGAGACGCTCCAGAGGAACCGCAGGGAGAAGCAGAGACCTGTGTGTGAGACGCTCCAGAGGAACCGCAGGGAGAAGCAGAGACCTGTGTGTGAGACGCTCCAGAGGAACCGCAGGGAGAAGCACAGACCTGTGTGTGAGACGCTCCAGAGGAACCGCAGGGAGAAGCAGAGACCTGTGTGTGAGACGCTCCAGAGGAACCGCAGGGAGAAGCAGAGACCTGTGTGTGAGACGCTCCAGAGGAACCGCAAGGAGAAGCAGAGACCTGTGTGTGAGACGCTCCAGAGGAACCTCCGCAGAAGCACAGTCCTGTGTGTGAGACGCTCCAGAGGAACCGCTGGAGAAGCACAGACCTGTGTGTGAGACGCTCCAGAGGAACCGCAGGGAGAAGCACAGACCTGTGTGTGAGACGCTCCAGAGGAACCGCTGGAGAAGCACAGACCTGTGTGTGAGACGCTCCAGAGGAACCGCAGGGAGCAGCACAGACCTGTGTGTGAGACGCTCCAGAGGAACCGCTGGAGAAGCACAGACCTGTGTGTGAGACGCTCCAGAGGAACCGCTGGGAGAAGCACAGACCTGTGTGTGAGACGCTCCAGAGGAACTGCTGGGAGAAGCACAGACCTGTGTGTGAGACGCTCCAGAGGAACCGCTGGGAGAAGCACAGACCTGTGTGTGAGACGCTCCAGAGGAACCGCAGGGAGAAGCACAGACCTGTGTGTGAGACGCTCCAGAGGAACTGCTGGAGAAGCACAGACCTGTGTGTGAGACGCTCCAGAGGAACCGCAGGGAGAAGCACAGACCTGTGTGTGAGACGCTCCAGAGGAACCGCTGGAGAAGCACAGACCTGTGTGTGAGACGCTCCAGAGGAACCGCTGGAGAAGCACAGACCTGTGTGTGAGACGCTCCAGAGGAACCGCTGGGAGAAGCACAGACCTGTGTGTGAGACGCTTCAGAGGAACCGCAGGGAGAAGCACAGACCTGTGTGTGAGACGCTCCAGAGGAACCGCTGGAGAAGCACAGACCTGTGTGTGAGACGCTCCAGAGGAACCGCTGGGAGAAGCACAGACCTGTGTGTGAGACGCTCCAGAGGAACCGCTGGAGAAGCACAGACCTGTGTGTGAGACGCTCCAGAGGAACCTCCGCAGAAGCTCAGTCCTGTGTGTGAGATGCTCCAGAGGAACCGCAGGGAGAAGCACAGACCTGTGTGTGAGACGCTCCAGAGGAACCGCTGGAGAAGCACAGACCTGTGTGTGAGACGCTCCAGAGGAACCGCTGGGAGAAGCACAGACCTGTGTGTGAGACGCTTCAGAGGAACCGCAGGGAGAAGCACAGACCTGTGTGTGAGACGCTCCAGAGGAACTGCTGGGAGAAGCACAGACCTGTGTGTGAGACGCTTCAGAGGAACCGCAGGGAGAAGCACAGACCTGTGTGTGAGACGCTCCAGAGGAACCGCTGGAGAAGCACAGACCTGTGTGTGAGATGCTCCAGAGGAACCGCTGGAGAAGCACAGACCTGTGTGTGAGACGCTCCAGAGGAACCGCTGGAGAAGCACAGACCTGTGTGTGAGACGCTCCAGAGGAACCGCTGGAGAAGCACAGACCTGTGTGTGAGACGCTCCAGAGGAACCGCTGGAGAAGCACAGACCTGTGTGTGAGATGCTCCAGAGGAACCGCAGGGAAAAGCACAGACCTGTGTGTGAGACGCTCCAGAGGAACCGCTGGAGAAGCACAGACCTGTGTGTCAGACGCTCCAGAGGAACCGCAGGGAGAAGCACAGACCTGTGTGTGAGACGCTCCAGAGGAACCGCTGGAGAAGCACAGACCTGTGTGTGAGACGCTCCAGAGGAACCGCAGGGAGAAGCACAGACCTGTGTGTGAGACGCTCCAGAGGAACCGCTGGAGAAGCACAGACCTGTGTGTGAGACGCTCCAGAGGAACCGCTGGAGAAGCACAGCCCTGTGTGTGAGACGCTCCAGAGGAACCGCTGGAGAAGCACAGACCTGTGTGTGAGACGCTCTAGAGGAACCGCAGGGAGAAGCACAGCCCTGTGTGTGAGACGCTCCAGAGGAACCACAGGGAGAAGCACAGACCTGTGTGTGAGACGCTCCAGAGGAACCTCCGGAGAAGCACAGACCTGTGTGTGAGACGCTCCAGAGGAACCGCTGGAGAAGCACAGACCTGTGTGTGAGACGCTCCAGAGGAACCTCCGGAGAAGCACAGACCTGTGTGTGAGACGCTTCAGAGGAACCGCAGGGAGAAGCACAGACCTGTGTGTGAGACGCTCCAGAGGAACCGCAGGGAGAAGCACAGACCTGTGTGTGAGACGCTTCAGAGGAACCGCAGGGAGAAGCACAGACCTGTGTGTGAGACGCTCCAGAGGAACCGCTGGAGAAGCACAGACCTGTGTGTGAGACGCTCCAGAGGAACTGCTGGAGAAGCACAGACCTGTGTGTGAGACGCTCCAGAGGAACCGCAGGGAGAAGCACAGACCTGTGTGTGAGACGCTCCAGAGGAACCGCTGGGAGAAGCACAGACCTGTGTGTGAGACGCTTCAGAGGAACCGCAGGGAGAAGCACAGACCTGTGTGTGAGACGCTCCAGAGGAACCGCAGGGAGAAGCACAGACCTGTGTGTGAGACGCTCCAGAGGAACCGCTGGAGAAGCACAGACCTGTGTGTGAGACGCTCCAGAGGAACTGCTGGAGAAGCACAGACCTGTGTGTGAGACGCTCCAGAGGAACCGCAGGGAGAAGCACAGACCTGTGTGTGAGACGCTCCAGAGGAACCGCTGGAGAAGCACAGACCTGTGTGTGAGACGCTCCAGAGGAACCGCAGGGAGAAGCACAGACCTGTGTGTGAGACGCTCCAGAGGAACCGCAGGGAGAAGCACAGACCTGTGTGTGAGAGGCTCCAGAGGAACTGCTGGAGAAGCACAGACCTGTGTGTGAGACGCTCCAGAGGAACCGCAGGGAGAAGCACAGACCTGTGTGTGAGACGCTCCAGAGGAACCGCTGGAGAAGCACAGACCTGTGTGTGAGACGCTCCAGAGGAACCGCTGGAGAAGCACAGACCTGTGTGTGAGACGCACCAGAGGAACCTCCGGAGAAGCATAGACCTGTGTGTGAGACGCTCCAGAGGAACCGCTGGAGAAGCACAGACCTGTGTGTGAGACGCTCCAGAGGAACCGCTGGGAGAAGCACAGACCTGTGTGTGAGACGCTTCAGAGGAACCGCAGGGAGAAGCACAGACCTGTGTGTGAGACGCTCCAGAGGAACCGCTGGAGAAGCACAGACCTGTATGTGAGACGCTCCAGAGGAACCGCTGGAGAAGCACAGACCTGTGTGTGAGACGCTCCAGAGGAACCTCCGCAGAAGCTCAGTCCTGTGTGTGAGACGCTCCAGAGGAACCGCAGGGAGAAGCACAGACCTGTGTGTGAGACGCTCCAGAGGAACCGCTGGAGAAGCACAGACCTGTGTGTGAGACGCTCCAGAGGAACCGCTGGGAGAAGCACAGACCTGTGTGTGAGACGCTTCAGAGGAACCGCAGGGAGAAGCACAGACCTGTGTGTGAGACGCTCCAGAGGAACCGCTGGGAGAAGCACAGACCTGTGTGTGAGACGCTCCAGAGGAACCGCTGGAGAAGCACAGACCTGTGTGTGAGATGCTCCAGAGGAACCGCTGGAGAAGCACAGACCTGTGTGTGAGACGCTCCAGAGGAACCGCTGGAGAAGCATAGACCTGTGTGTGAGACGCTCCAGAGGAACCGCTGGAGAAGCACAGACCTGTGTGTGAGACGCTCCAGAGGAACCGCAGGGAGAAGCACAGACCTGTGTGTGAGACGCTCCAGAGGAACCGCTGGAGAAGCACAGACCTGTGTGTGAGACGCTCCAGAGGAACCGCTGGAGAAGCACAGCCCTGTGTGTGAGACGCTCCAGAGGAACCGCTGGAGAAGCACAGACCTGTGTGTGAGACGCTCCAGAGGAACCGCAGGGAGAAGCACAGCCCTGTGTGTGAGACGCTCCAGAGGAACCGCAGGGAGAAGCACAGACCTGTGTGTGAGACGCTTCAGAGGAACCGCAGGGAGAAGCACAGACCTGTGTGTGAGACGCTTCAGAGGAACCGCAGGGAGAAGCACAGACCTGTGTGTGAGACGCTCCAGAGGAACCGCTGGAGAAGCACAGACCTGTGTGTGAGACGCTCCAGAGGAACTGCTGGAGAAGCACAGACCTGTGTGTGAGACGCTCCAGAGGAACCGCAGGGAGAAGCACAGACCTGTGTGTGAGACGCTCCAGAGGAACCGCAGGGAGAAGCACAGACCTGTGTGTGAGACGCTCCAGAGGAACCGCTGGAGAAGCACAGACCTGTGTGTGAGACGTTCCAGAGGAACCGCAGGGAGAAGCACAGACCTGTGTGTGAGACGCTCCAGAGGAACTGCTGGAGAAGCACAGATCTGTGTGTGAGACGCTCCAGAGGAACCGCTGGAGAAGCACAGACCTGTGTGTGAGACGCTCCAGAGGAACCGCTGGGGAAGCACAGACCTGTGTGTGAGACGCTTCAGAGGAACCTCCGGAGAAGCACAGACCTGTGTGTGAGACGCTCCAGAGGAACCGCTGGAGAAGCACAGACCTGTGTGTGAGACGCTCCAGAGGAACCTCCGGAGAAGCACAGACCTGTGTGTGAGACGCTCCAGAGGAACCTCCGGAGAAGCACAGACCTGTGTGTGAGACGCTCCAGAGGAACCTCCGGAGAAGCACAGACCTGTGTGTGAGACGCTTCAGAGGAACCTCCGGAGAAGCACAGACCTGTGTGTGAGACGCTCCAGAGGAACCGCTGGAGAAGCACAGACCTGTGTGTGAGACGCTCCAGAGGAACCGCTGGAGAAGCACAGACCTGTGTGTGTGACGCTCCAGAGGAACCGCAGGGAGAAGCACAGACCTGTGTGTGAGACGCTCCAGAGGAACTGCTGGAGAAGCACAGACCTGTGTGTGAGACGCTCCAGAGGAACCGCTGGAGAAGCACAGACCTGTGTGTGAGACGCTCCAGAGGAACCGCAGGGAGAAGCACAGACCTGTGTGTGAGACGCTCCAGAGGAACTGCTGGAGAAGCACAGACCTGTGTGTGAGACGCTCCAGAGGAACCGCAGGAGAACCACAGACCTGTGTGTGAGACGCTCCAGAGGAACCGCTGGAGAAGCACAGACCTGTGTGTGAGACGCTCCAGAGGAACTGCTGGAGAAGCACAGACCTGTGTGTGAGACGCTCCAGAGGAACTGCTGTAGAAGCACAGACCTGTGTGTGAGACGCTCCAGAGGAACCTCCGGAGAAGCATAGACCTGTGTGTGAGACGCTCCAGAGGAACCGCTGGAGAAGCACAGTCCTGTGTGTGAGACGCTCCAGAGGAACCGCAGGGAGAAGCACAGACCTGTGTGTGAGACGCTCCAGAGGGACCTCCGGAGAAGCACAGACCTGTGTGTGAGACGCTCCAGAGGAACCGCTGGAGAAGCACAGACCTGTGTGTGAGACGCTCCATAGGAACCGCAAGGAGAAGCACAGACCTGTGTGTGAGACGCTCCAGAGGGACCTCCGGAGAAGCACAGACCTGTGTGTGAGACGCTCCAGAGGAACCGCTGGAGAAGCACAGACCTGTGTGTGAGACGCTCCAGAGGAACCGCTGGAGAAGCACAGTCCTGTGTGTGAGACGCTTCAGAGGAACCGCAGGGAGAAGCACAGACCTGTGTGTGAGACGCTCCAGAGGAACCTCCGCAGAAGCACAGACCTGTGTGTGAGACGCTCCAGAGGAACCGCTGGAGAAGCACAGACCTGTGTGTGAGACGCTCCAGAGGAACCGCTGGAGAAGCACAGACCTGTGTGTGAGACGCTCCAGAGGAACCGCAGGGAGAAGCACAGACCTGTGTGTGAGACGCTCCAGAGGGACCTCCGGAGAAGCACAGACCTGTGTGTGAGACGCTCCAGAGGAACCGCTGGAGAAGCACAGACCTGTGTGTGAGACGCTCCAGAGGAACCTCCGGAGAAGCACAGACCTGTGTGTCAGACGCTGTTCACCTTTCATCTGATTCCATTTCTACCTTTTCTCGTGACACAGTATTTAATCAATTTATCACATGTGCGGCTGAAACTACTGATGCAGGAATGCCCTGCGCTCTGAATACACAGTGCACAAGCACGGACCAGAGGTGGAGATGCTATAATGTGATGTGTCATAAATACATGTATCATAATGGGATTGATGGTGAGAGCTGACACTTACTGTACATTCTGCATTAATTCATCCCTGTATTTATCTGTAGTTCCTGTGATGGGATAAAAGAGTGCACGCGATACGCTTTTTTTTTTTTTTTTAATTTACATTGCTGCCTCTTCATATTATTATCTATTTGTTCTATTTCTCTTTCTTTCGCTCTCTTTTTCGATTTCTTTCTTTCTTTGTTTATTTTTCTCTTTCTTTTTAACTTTCTTTCCCTTTGTCTCTTTTTCTTTTCGTTTCTCTTTTCTTTCTTTTTCTTTTTCTCTCTCTCTCTCTTTCTTTGTTTCTGTCTCTTTCTCTCTTTTTCTCTGTCTCTCCCTCTTTCTCCCTTTCTTTTTCTCTTTCTTTTTCTCTTTCTCTCTTGTTCTCTCTCTCTTTCTCCCTCTCTTTCTCTCTCTTTCTTCTGCTCTCTCTCTCTTTTCTTTCTCTCTTTTTCTTCTCTCTTTCTCCCTTTGTTTTTCTCTTTCTCTCTTTCTCCCTCTTTCTCTCTCTCACTTTCTTCTGCTCTCTTTCTCTCTCTCTTTTTCTCTTTTTTTTTCTCTCTCTTTCTCCCTTTGTTTTTCTCTTTCTCTCTGTCTCCCTCTTTCTCTCTCTCTTTCTCTCTTGCTCTCTCTTTCTTTATCTCTCTCTTTCTCCCTCTCTTTCTCTCTCTCTTTTCTCTCTCTCTTTTTCTCTTTTTTTCCCTCTCTCTTTCTCTCTTTCTCCCTTTGTTTTTCTCTTTCTCTCTTGTTCTCTCTCTTTCTCTCTGTCTCTTTCTCCCTCTCTTTCTCTCTCTTTTCTCTCTCTCTTTTTCTCTTTTTTTCCCTCTCTTTCTCTTCTTGTTTTTCTCTTTCTCTCTCTTTCTCTCTCTTTCTTCTGCTCTCTTTCTCTCTCTCTTTTACTCTTTTTTCCCTCTCTCTTTCTCTCTTTCTCCCTTTGTTTTTCTCTTTCTCTCTCTTTCTCTCTCTTTCTTCTGCTCTCTTTCTCTCTCTCTTTTTCTCTTTTTTCCCTCTCTCTTTCTCTCTTTCTCCCTTTGTTTTTCTCTTTCTCTCTTTCTCTCTGTCTCTTTCTCCCTCTCTTTCTCTCTCTTTTCTCTCTCTCTTTTTTTCTCTTTTTTTTCCTCTCTTTCTCTCTTTCTCCCTTTGTTTTTCTCTTTCTCTCTCTTTCTTCTGCTCTCTTTCTCTCTCTCTTTTTTTCCTCTCTCTTTCTCACTTTCTCCCTTTGTTTTTCTCTTTCTCTCTTTCTCCCTTTTTCTCTCTCTTTCTTCTGCTCTCTTTCTCTCGCTCTTTTTTCTCTCTCTCTCTTTCTCTCTTTCTCCCTTTGTTTTTCTCTTTCTCTCTTTCTCCCTCTTTCTCTCTCTTTCTTCTGCTCTCTTTCTCTCTCTCTTTTTTTCCTCTCTCTTTCTCACTTTCTCCCTTTGTTTTTCTCTTTCTCTCTTTCTCCCTTTTTCTCTCTCTTTCTTCTGCTCTCTTTCTCTCGCTCTTTTTTCTCTCTCTCTCTTTCTCTCTTTCTCCCTTTGTTTTTCTCTTTCTCTCTTTCTCCCTCTTTCTCTCTCTTTCTTCTGCTCTCTTTCTCTCTCTTTTTCTCTTTCTTTTTCTCTCTCTCTCTTTCTCCCTCTCTTTCTCCCTTTGTTTTTCTTTTTCTTTATCTCTCGCTTTCTTCTGGTCTTTCTCTCTTTCTTTCTCCCTTTCTCTCTCTCTCTCTTTTTTCGTTCTCTCTCTTTCTCTCCTTCATTTTGAGGACCAAATACAAATTAGTTTTTCCAAAGTAAGAGTAGAGTTGACATTATGGATCCTGTTCAGGGGTCCTGATTTAGTTCGGCCTTTCTAGGGGACGGGGGTTGGTTTGGGTGGGCTTGTCCATGACACCCTGGTTTTGGAGGGCTGTTTCTGGGGGTCTGGCTTATCTGGACCCCCTACATGCTTTATGGTAATAGGTGCTTGGGCTCTTGTTATGTGGGTGAGTCCACAATGGTAGCGCCCTCTTCTGGACTGTGAGGGTAGAGGGAATCTGCCATGTCCCCCCGGCAGGCACTGTTGGGGGCTCCTGTGAACATCTCATCCTGAATTCCCAGTGGAGTATTGCTGTTGCGATTGTATCCCCCCTTATCCAGTCTGTGAGGACCCCTAATGAAGGAATCTATCAATCTCATATCTATTCATCTGTCCCGTTACATTATAGACACAATGAGCTCTGTAAGGTCTTCAAAGCTCCAATTTGGAGGTAACAAATTGGTGCCAATAAGCAGCAAATGGGGGGAGAAAGCGGACACCATTATCACTTACCAGAAGCAAAACCATGGAAAAGCAAAGGGCAAAAGAGCCGAGGGCGTGCGAGGATCCGGGGGCGTGCGAGGAGCCGAGGTTGTGCAAGAGGACGTGGGCATGCAAGGAGCCAAGGGTGTGCGAGGAGCTGAGGGCGTGCGAGGATCCGGGGGCGTGCGAGGAGCCGAGGGTGTGCGAGGATCCGGGGGCGTGCGAGGAGCCGAGGGTGTGCGAGGATCCGGGGGCGTGCGAGGAGCCGAGGGTGTGCGAGGATCCGGGGGCGTGTGAGGAGCCGAGGTCGTGCAAGAGGACGTGGGCGTGCAAGGAGCCAAGGGTGTGCAAGGAGCCGAGGGTGTGCAAGGAGCCGAGGGTGTGCAAGGAGCCAAGGGTGTGCGAGGAGCTGAGGGCGTGCAAGGAGCCGAAGGCGTGCAAGGAGCCAAGGGCGTGCAAGGAGCCGAGGGCATGAGAGGAGCCAAGAGCATGAGAGGAGCCGAGGGCGTGCAAGAAGCCAAAGGCGTGCGAGGAGCCGAGGGCGTGCAAGGAGCCAAGGGCGTGTGAGGAGCTGAGGGTGTGCGAGGAGCTGAGGGCGTGCAAGGAGCCGAAGGCGTGCGAGGATCTGAGGGTGTGCGAAGAGCCGAGGGCGTGCGAAGAGCTGAGGGCGTGTGAGGAGCTGAGGGTGTGTGAGGAGCTGAGGGTGTGCGAGGAGCTGAGGGCGTGCAAGGAGCCGAAGGCGTGCGAGGATCTGAGGGTGTGCGAAGAGCCGAGGGCGTGCGAAGAGCTGAGGGCGTGTGAGGAGCTGAGGGTGTGTGAGGAGCTGAGGGTGTGCGAGGAGCTGAGGGCGTGTGAGGAGCTAAGGGCGTGTGAGGAGCAGAGGGCGTGTGAGGAGCAGAGGGCGTGTGAGGAGCAGAGGGCGTGTGAGGAGCAGAGGGTGTGTGAGGAGCAGAGGGTGTGTGAGGAGCAGAGGGTGTGTGAGGAGCTGAGGGTGTGTGAGGAGCTGAGGGTGTGCAAGGAGCTGAGGGTGTGTGAGGAGCTAAGGGCGTGTGAGGAGCAGAGGGCGTGTGAGGAGCAGAGGGCGTGTGAGGAGCAGAGGGCGTGTGAGGAGCTGAGGGTGTGTGAGGAGCTGAGGGCGTGTGAGGAGCTAAGGGCGTGTGAGGAGCAGAGGGCGTGTGAGGAGCAGAGGGCGTGTGAGGAGCAGAGGGCGTGTGAGGAGCAGAGGGCGTGTGAGGAGCTGAGGGTGTGTGAGGAGCTGAGGGTGTGTGAGGAGCTAAGGGCGTGTGAGGAGCAGAGGGCGTGTGAGGAGCTGAGGGTGTGTGAGGAGCTGAGGGTGTGCGAGGAGCTGAGGGTGTGTGAGGAGCTGAGGGCGTGTGAGGAGCAGAGGGCGTGTGAGGAGCAGAGGGCGTGTGAGGAGCAGAGGGCGTGTGAGGAGCTAAGGGCGTGTGAGGAGCAGAGGGCGTGTGAGGAGCAGAGGGCGTGTGAGGAGCAGAGGGCGTGTGAGGAGCTGAGGGCGTGTGAGGAGCTGAGGGCGTGTGAGGAGCAGAGGGCGTGTGAGGAGCAGAGGGCGTGTGAGGAGCAGAGGGCGTGTGAGGAGCAGAGGGCGTGTGAGGAGCAGAGGGCGTGTGAGGAGCAGAGGGCGTGTGAGGAGCAGAGGGTGTGTGAGGAGCAGAGGGTGTGTGAGGAGCAGAGGGCGTGTGAGGAGCAGAGGGTGTGTGAGGAGCTGAGGGTGTGTGAGGAGCAGAGGGCGTGTGAGGAGCAGAGGGCGTGTGAGGAGCAGAGGGCGTGTGAGGAGCTGAGGGCGTGTGAGGAGCAGAGGGTGTGTGAGGAGCAGAGGGTGTGTGAGGAGCAGAGGGTGTGTCAGGAGCAGAGGGTGTGTGAGGAGCAGAGGGCGTGTGAGGAGCAGAGGGTGTGTGAGGAGCTGAGGGCGTGTGAGGAGCAGAGGGCGTGTGAGGAGCAGAGGGTGTGTGAGGAGCAGAGGGTGTGTGAGGAGCAGAGGGTGTGTGAGGAGCAGAGGGTGTGTGAGGAGCTAAGGGCGTGTGAGGAGCAGAGGGTGTGTGAGGAGCAGAGGGTGTGTGAGGAGCAGAGGGCGTGTGAGGAGCTAAGGGCGTGTGAGGAGCTGAGGGCGTGTGAGGAGCTAAGGGCGTGTGAGGAGCAGAGGGCGTGTGAGGAGCAGAGGGCGTGTGAGGAGCAGAGGGCGTGTGAGGAGCTGAGGGCGTGCGAGGAGCTGAGGGCGTGTGAGGAGCTAAGGGCGTGTGAGGAGCAGAGGGCGTGTGAGGAGCAGAGGGCGTGTGAGGAGCAGAGGGCGTGTGAGGAGCTGAGGGTGTGTGAGGAGCTGAGGGTGTGCAAGGAGCTGAGGGTGTGCGAGGAGCAGAGGGCGTGCGAGGAGCTGAGGGCGTGCGAGGAGCTGAGGGTGTGTGAGGAGCAGAGGGTGTGTGAGGAGCTGAGGGTGTGTGAGGAGCTGAGGGCGTGTGAGGAGCTAAGGGCGTGTGAGGAGCAGAGGGCGTGTGAGGAGCCGAGGGCGTGCGAGGAGCAGAGGGTGTGTGAGGAGCAGAGGGTGTGTGAGGAGCAGAGGGTGTGCAAGGAGCTGAGGGTGTGCGAGGAGCAGAGGGCGTGCGAGGAGCTGAGGGTGTGTGAGGAGCAGAGGGTGTGTGAGGAGCTGAGGGTGTGTGAGGAGCTGAGGGTGTGTGAGGAGCAGAGGGTGTGTGAGGAGCAGAGGGTGTGTGAGGAGCAGAGGGTGTGTGAGGAGCAGAGGGCGTGCGAGGAGCTGAGGGTGTGTGAGGAGCAGAGGGTGTGTGAGGAGCAGAGGGTGTGTGAGGAGCAGAGGGTGTGTGAGGAGCAGAGGGTGTGTGAGGAGCAGAGGGTGAGCGCACAGAGAATGGTGGCACTGCGATGTCTCTATTGTGCTGTCCACACCGGCCCTGATGTCTGCGTCACACCGTGCACCAGAATGGGGATAACTGGAGAATGAAGCCATGTAATGAGATCCAGGGGCATCAGGAAAATATGGAGAGATTCCTATACATGTAATTACCGTCTCCATAGGAGCCTCACTTGTTATCATATGCTCCAAATTAAATAGCGCTAACCGCACGCTGCGTTATACCGATCGTTTGTTTTAATCTTATTACAACTGCTGTGTACAAGCCGGAGCACAGGAGAAGCCGACAGGTACGAGAAGAAATACCGCCCCAAACAATACAGAGCAAAAATACCGTCCCAAACAATACGAGGGAAAAATACCGCCCCGAACAATACAGGGCAAAAATACCGCCCCAAACAATGCAGGGCAAAAATACCACCCCAAACAATGCAGGGCAAAAATACCGTCCCAAACAATGCAGGGCAAAAATACCGTCCCAAACAATGCAGGGCAAAAATACTGTCCCAAACAATACAGGGCAAAAATACCGTCCCAAACAATGCAGGGCAAAAATACCACCCCAAACAATGCAGGGCAAAAATACCGTCCCAAACAATGCAGGGCAAAAATACCGTCCCAAACAATGCAGGGCAAAAATACCGTCCCAAACAATGCAGGGCAAAAATACTGTCCCAAACAATGCAGGGCAAAAATACCGTCCCAAACAATGCAGGGCAAAAATACCGTCCCAAACAATACAGGGCAAAAATACCGTCCCAAACAATGCAGGGCAAAAATACCACCCCAAACAATGCAGGGCAAAAATACCACCCCAAACAATGCAGGGCAAAAATACCGTCCCAAACAATGCAGGGCAAAAATACCGTCCCAAACAATGCAGTGAAAAACTAGAGGCTCGACAGCAGGGAAATGCAGCAGCCTGACTGCCCTCATAAACCACCCCTTGTACAAGCCCCCTCAACCCCTGTACAGGTCCCCTCCACCTCTGGGCCTCGCTACACTGCGTGGGCTGCACTGGTGGTAAGTTCACCCCTGCCCAGGCCCTCTTCACCTCTCCCGATGTGCTGTGCAGGCTGTACTGGTGGTATGTCCGCCCCTGCACAGGTCCCCTCCACCTCTCTCAGTGCACTGCGCTGGCTGCTCTGGCGGTATGTGGGACTCCACAGGTTATTGCATATGACTTAAGGTGCAATGCTCATCCGGGTAAGAAGAGGTTAACCACTGGCGTTTTCTAGCTTACACAACACAGTAAGTCAGCAGTTACTTAGCATACACAACACAGCCAGCCTAGGTAATTCCCGGTTGCTGGGACAACCACTAGTGAGTCATCAGAAAGGTGGGGGCTGCACTGAGGGAGTAAGGAACACACAAACAGTTTCACTGGAGGACTTCAGAACAGTTTGAGAAGAGAACAGCTTCAGAAAGAGAAGGGCAAGGACTCTGGGGGGATGCCGAACGGCTCCTCTCAGAGGGGCCGACCGAGTACCGGGCAGACAAAGAGAGAAACAGGAGACGACCGGGTGGACCTGTGAGACAGAGGAGCCACACAGTAGCTGGAGGGTGAGCCCCAACAGCACCTTCGGGTTTAGCGCCGTCAGGGTGCAAAAGCCCTAGGGTAGAACATACTCCACGTTGGACTACCAGAATCTGCAGGGAAGGGAGATTTCACATCCCATTGCCCACCACTAAAGGTCCCGGAGCACCAGCAGCATGTAGAGACAGGAGCCACGGCCATGGTCAGGTTCATAACAAGTTTTGCGCTGCCTGCGTACAGGACGGCAACTAAAGCCAAGGACACTGACGTACCCAAGTTGCTTCACGCCACGGGGATCCACACTACAAGGTGCAAGGACGAAGGTCTCACACGCTCCACAACACCAGTGGTGACCTCCAGCACAGTGATGACCGGTTCTCTGAGGGCGCACCACACGAACTGTGAGTAAAAGACCTGTAAATGCAACCGCTGCCTCAGCCTCCTTTTGCCAGCGCTGCCACCCCACGCTTCGGCGCCAACGGCCCTTCCCCCATTACTGCCATGCTCTCTGGGGCTCGCTCCACATGTGGGGAGCTGGACTATCTGAGTTGAGTTGCCATCAGCCCCGGAGGAGAGCGACATCTTGCAGCGGCGGCTAATCCCTGGCCGCACACCATGGGTGGCACTGCAAAGCAAACCCCCATCCCCTATTACCAGTCACCTTGCAACCCTCTTTGATGTAGCCGACGGGGCCACGGAGCCGGGTCAGGCCATTTACAGCAACCCCAAACACCACTGGCCAGGTGACGAGTCAACCCTGCAGGTCCCGTGGGGTGCTACATGTCCGCCCCTGCAGAGGTCCCCTCCATCTCTCCCAGTGTTCTGCGCTGGCTGCTCTGGTGGTATGTCCGCCCCTGCAGAGGTCCCCTCCACCTCTCCCGCTGCACTGCGCTGGCTGCTCTGGTGGTATGTCCGCCTCTGCACAGGTCCCCTCCACCTCTCCCGGTGCACTGCGTGGGCTGCTCCAGTGGCATGTCCACCCCTGCACAGGTCCCCTCCACCTCTCCCGCTGCACTGCACTGGCTGCTCTGGTGGTATGTCCGCCCCTGCACAGGTCCCCTCCACCTCTCCCGGTGCACTGCGTGGGCTGCTCCAGTGGCATGTCCGCCCCTGCATAGGTCCCCTCCACCCCTCTTGGAGCACTGCACGGGCTGTTCTCATCCCACTGCTGCCACCAATTGTGGAGACACGGGGCTCAGTGGGTGCTCTCGTCCACTAAAACCCGCCGCCTTTAGAAAGACAGCATGGCCCAGGGCTCATCCCAACTGAACGCCGGCCTCCTTAACCGTGGGCGTAACACTACTGAGACAACACAGGGTGAGGGAACCACAATAATTAGACTTTATTGGATCCCCAAACAATTAACGGCACATAACACATAACCAGCAAAACACACAAATGTAACAGGCAACAGAGTCTCACCCTTCCGCTGGCTCACCAGGGATTTAGAATGTCCATGCCTCACAGGTTCCAGGGCTACTCACTGCAGTCCAGCAGCACCCCGCTTTTGGCGGGCACCCACCGTGACTAGAATAACGCCAGATTTAGGAAGCTGTGTGAGGTCTGTAAAGTCTGTAACAGGTGACTGAACTGTCCCAACCTGAGTGTCCTCCTTAGGTAGTCCTGGTATGATGTTACAATCCTGGCAGCCGGAGTCGAAATCCCTAGACTGTGGATCTGGTCTCCAACCGGATCCGGAGTCCCTAGATTGAAGCCATAAGATATCCTGATCCTCTAGCCAGCTCCAAAGAGCTTAGACTGGATCCATCAACCTTCATCAACAACCCCTGGTGGCTTAAAGAAGTCCTTTTTATAACCACAACCTTCCACTTGGATACACTGCGTCCTCATCGATTGGTTGGACAAGATCGCCTCTCCCATTGGAGGAATTTCAAGCTGCATGGACAATGTTCATTTAAATGATGTGCTTAGAAAGGCTGAGGGTGTACATGTAAACTGGGAGTCACCGACGAGACAATGGCTACTAAGGTAATTACATTATCAATACACAACTACAATACAATGGTTACTGGAAATGTCTGGAGAACAATACCTCTGGCTTTCAGTGGCCAACACAATTACATTGAGTCAACAAGAGTCTTGTAAAAACTCTGAGGGACGTCTCCCCCATCTATAGACAATCTATCATGCTGTCTGGCTGGATTTTAAGAAACGTTAACCCATGAGAGTCCATGTCGTCACACCCTCCACCTCTCCCGCTGCACTGCACTGGCTGCTCTGGTGGTATGTCCGCCCCTGCACAGGTCCCCTCCACCTCTCCCGGTGCACTGCGTGGGCTGCTCCAGTGGCATGTCCGCCCCTGCATAGGTCCCCTCCAGCCCTCTTGGAGCACTGCACGGGCTGTTCTCGTGGCATGTCTGTCGCGGGCGGAGGAGGGGACGCTACGCTCTCCCACTGCTAGGGTCCGGCAACTGCTGCTGCTGCTGCTCGGTGGTGGCTCAAGCGGTGGCCCGGATCCCGGGGACTCGAGCGGTGTTCCTCACCCGTGAGTGAAAAGGGGGTTTTGATTGTGGGGATTTGATATTGTCCGTGACGCCACCCATGTTTGTGGTGAGATTGGTGACACCACCGCTGCTCTGGACGGGGATCCCGGGAGCGATGACAGGGAGCAGCTCTGATGTTAGTTCTCCCCTCCGTGGGTAGGGGGGTTGGTTCTCCCGGGGCCCGGTGATGGGGTAGGGATGGATGGCAGGCGGGTTACGGGGCCTGGTGAGGTGCAGGGTCGCGGGGGCAGCGCTGTGCCGCACGGCACGGTGGTACTCACTCAGCCCAATGATGTACACAGAGTCTCTGATGAAACACACGGCTGGATGGACGGGTCCCACAGACGGCTGCGGTGTTTCTCCTCCCGGCAGGTTGATGGTGACTGTCTTTCCCTGCACCTGTGTTGTGTGTACGGTTCCAATGGGTTCCCACCGGTAACCCACTCCCCAGCTTTGAAGGTTGCTGAAGGAGCCCTTTTTGCCCGCAGACTCTGGCCCTGGGAACTTTAGCCTTGGCGGTGACTGTGTTTCCCTCTTTCGGTTGGACTGTTGCCTTCTGTCGGGACTTGGCTGCTGGGAAACCCAGGAGGTTCCCTTCGCTAACGGATTTGGCAAATTCACGGCGACTCCTAGCCTTGCCGGGGTCCGTAAGCCCCTGCCGGATGGTGCTGGCTTCTCTCTGCGTACCGGTCCGGTACTGCCGGGCCACTGCCCGTCCACGGTCCTTACGGTTGGCTCCGATCGGCCTCTCCTGCAGACGGTCACCACCGTCTGCCAACCTTGCTGTTCTGTCCGGGCCACACACCCGGACCAACTTCTGTCTGCTCCTCTACCACTTTCCTTCCTCTCCCTTTCACTTCCCTAACTCCTCTCTCTCTCTTTTCCCACCTCCAGAGCTGTGAACTCCTCGGTGGGTGGGACCAACCGCCTGGCCCACCCCCTGGTGTGAACATCAGCCCCTGGAGGGAGGCAACAAGGGTTTTGTCTGACTTCGGTGTGCCTGACCGGGAGTGTGGGGTGTGTTGGTGTAGTACCTGTGACGTCCTGGCTTGTGCAGGGCGCCACATGTCCGCCCCTGCACAGGTCCCCTCCACCTCTCCCGGTGCACTGCGTGGGCTGCTCCGGTGGCATGTCCGCCCCTGCACAGGTCCCCTCCACCTCTCCCGGTGCACTGCGTGGGCTGCTCCAGTGGCATGTCCGCCCCTGCACAGGTCCCCTCCACCTCTCCCGGTGCACTGCGTGGGCTGCTCCGGTGGCATGTCCGCCCCTGCTTCTTAGGCTCCTTGTTGGAGGTACGGTTATAGTATAATAATTCTTGGTGAGATTAATCAGGGATAGGCAGTGACCGGTTTCCGCTGCTTCCGGGCTCACATGGGTAGGTCGTTCTCTGATCTGTTCCCGGTGTTATAGAGCCGCGCGTTCTCTCGGACGACCATTCATCGGCGGCAGACACCGCGCTCCAATCAACTTCTCCAATATCCATTGGAAACAAACACATGTTTTCTTGTAGATAACGGCGGCCTGGAAATGGCGGCAGCATTGATCACACATTGCCTTCAATTACCGGCGCGGCGCTGGGGATAATTGTGGATTTGCAGAAGAGTCGGCGCCGGACAGGTCCCTCATCATGAATGATTTCCCTCACTTAGTAGGCGACCATGAAGCTCTCACAACCAGACACGCTCCATGTTCATAGACATCGGCCGGGGACACGCTGCTAAGTGCGAGAAACACAGGCTACAATGCAGATGATCGCAGCGACATTAACCCTTCCTGGGTGTATCACATTCCGGCATACATGGATATGTCTGCCAACTTCTCGGTGATGGACCTGGCAGATGAGGGCCCTGGGGCAAGAATAGTATATGTCTGCACCCCCTACACTGTCTGCACCCATACACTGTCTGTGTCGCGGGTGGCTGGGCACTGCGCTCACCACGCTCAGGTCCGACGCTGCTGCTGCTGCTGCTCAGTGGCTCGAGCGGTGGGCCGGATCTGGGGACTCGAGCTGCGCTCCTCGCCCGTGAGTGAAAGGTGTGATCTGTTGGTGTTTGGGATGTCTGTTTGTGACGCCACCCATGGTGTGTGGTGAGGTTGGGGCACCACCGCTGCTCTGTACGGGGATCCCGGGAGCAATGGCGGGGAGCAGCTGAGATGTTTCTCTCCCCTCCGTGGGTAGGGGGCTTTGGTAGTCCCGGGGCCCGGAGTTGTTATCTGCTTGGTGGATTGCAGGGCCTGGCCAGGTGCAGGGTCGCGGGGTCAACGCAGTACTTACTCAGCCAGTAACGCACACGGAGTCTCTGGTAAAACAAACAGCTGGATGGACGAGTCCCACAGGCGGCTGCGACGGTCACTCCCGGTAGGTTGGCGGTGACTGTCTCTCCCTGCACCGGTGCTATGTTCTCGGCCCCGATGGCTTCCCACCGGTATCCCACTCCAGCGATAGGTTGGCTAAGGGAGCCCCTAGCTCTGGCAGTAGCTTTCTCTCCCTCACGGTTTGGACGTTACCTTCAGTCGGGTCTTGACTGCTGGGAAACCCCGGAGGTTCCCGTCGCTGACGGATTTGACCGGTTTAACGGCGACTCCTAGCCTGGTCGGGGTCCGTAGGCCCTGCCGGATGGTGCTGGCTTCTCTTCGCTCCCCGATCCGGTACCGGCGGGTCACCGCCCGTCCCCGGTCCTTACGGTTGTGCGTTAATCGGCCTCTCCTGCAGACGGTCACCGCTGTCTGCCAACCTTGCTGTCAGGTGCCCGGGCCACGTACCTGGATACGGCCAGTCAGTTCCTCCACTACCACTTCCCTGACTCTCCCTCTCTACACTCCAAACTCGACTCGACTGCCTTCCTTTTCCCGCCTCCAGGACTGTGAACTCCTCGGTGGGAGGAGCCAACCGCCTGGCTCCGCCCCACCTGGTGTGGACATCAGCCCCTGGAGGGAGGCAACAAGGATTTGTGTCTGACTTTGGTGTTCCTAACCGGGGTGTGGGGTGTGTTGTTGCAGTACCTGTGATGTCCTGGCTTGTCCAGGGTGCCACATCTGCACCCCCTACACTGTCTGCACCCATACACTGTCTGCACCCCTTACACTGTCTGCACCCCTTACACTGTCTGCACCCCTTACACTGTCTGCACCCATACACTGTCTGCACCCCTACACTGTCTGCACCCCTACACTGTCTGCACCCATACACTGTCTGCACCCCTACACTGTCTGCACCCTCTATACTGTCTGCACCCATACACTGTCGCACCCTCTACACTGTCTGCACCCCTTATACTGTCTGCACCCCTACACTGTCTGCACCCCTCTACACTGTCTGCACCCCCTACACTGTCTGCACCCTCTACACTGTCTGCACCCCCTACACTGTCTGCACCCCCTACACTGTCTGCACCCTCTACACTGTCTGCACCCCCTACACTGTCTGCACCCCCTACACTGTCTGCACCCTCTACACTGTCTGCACTCCCTACACTGTCTGCACCCCTACACTGTCTGCACCCCCTACACTGTCTGCACCCCCTACACTGTCTGCACCCCTACACTGTCTGCACCCATACACTGTCTGCACCCCCTACACTGTCTGCACCCCCTACACTGTCTGCACCCTCTATACTGTCTGCACCCCTTATACTGTCTGCTCCCCTCTACACAGTCTGCACCCCTTACACTGTCTGCACCCATACACTGTCTGCACCCCTTATACTGTCTGCACCCTCTACACTGTCTGCACCCTCTACACTGTCTGCACCCATACACTGTCTGCACCCCTTATACTGTCTGCACCCTCTACACTGTCTGCACCCTCTACACTGTCTGCACCCCTACACTGTCTGCACCCTCTATACTGTCTGCACCCCTACACTGTCTGCACCCTCTATACTGTCTGCACCCATACACTGTCTGCACCCTCTACACTGTCTGCACCCTCTACACTGTCTGCACCCCTACACTGTCTGCACCCTCTATACTGTCTGCACCCCTACACTGTCTGCACCCTGTACACTGTCTGCACCCCCTACACTGTCTGCACCCTCTATACTGTATGCACCCCTACACTGTCTGCACCCCTCTACACTGTCTGCACCCCCTACACTGTCTGCACCCCCTACACTGTCTGCACCCCTACACTGTCTGCACCCCCTATACTGTCTGCACCCCCTACACTGTCTGCACCCTCTATACTGTCTGCACCCCTACACTGTCTGCACCCCTCTACACTGTCTGCACCCCTCTACACTGTCTGCACCCCCTACACTGTCTGCACCCCCTACACTGTCTGCACCCTCTACACTGTCTGCACCCCCTACACTGTCTGCACCCCCTACACTGTCTGCACCCTCTACACTGTCTGCACCCCCTACACTGTCTGCACCCCTACACTGTCTGCACCCCCTACACTGTCTGCACCCCTACACTGTCTGCACCCATACACTGTCTGCACCCCCTACACTGTCTGCACCCCCTACACTGTCTGCACTTTCTACACTGTCTGCACTTTCTACACTGTCTGCACCCTTTATACTGTCTGCACCCTCTACACTGTCTGCACCCTTTATACTGTCTGCACCCTCTTCACTGTCTGCACTTTCTACACTGTCTGCACCCCTACACTGTCTGCACCCCTACACTGTCTGCACCCTTCTTCACTGTCTGCACCCCCTACACTGTCTGCACCATCTATGCCCTTATGAGACAAACAATCTGAGCAGGTTTATCCTGTGCATGTAAAGAAGATAATGAGCAGAGATCGCAATATTGATAAACATGATACACTAATAAGTTGCAGTACATTATATACTTGTAGGGACGTTTCCTGCCGCCGGTGACGATGGGGCTGGATGTGACGAACCTTCTCAGGCCATTTGCTTTTTGTGTTTTTGGATGAATCTCGTGCTCGGCCCCTGCTCCTGGAAGATCATTGAGCAGCTGCAATAAGTATATAAAGTGTCATAAATATGTCCTCCAAATTAGCAGAATAGATGGTGTTTGCACCCTCTATACTGTCTGCACCCCTTATACTCTCTGCATCCCTTATACTGTCTGCACCCCTTATAGTCTCTGCATCCCTTATACTGTCTGCACCCCCTACACTGTCTGCACCCTTCTACACTGTCTGCACCCTTCTTCACTGTCTGCACTTTCTACACTGTCTGCACCCTTCTTCACTGTCTGCACCCCCTACACTGTCTGCACCCTTCTTCACTGTCTGCACCCTTCTTCACTGTCTGCACTTTCTACACTGTCTGCACCCTTCTACACTGTCTGCACCCTTCTTCACTGTCTGCACTTTCTACACTGTCTGCACCCTTCTTCACTGTCTGCACTTTCTACACTGTCTGCACTCTTCTTCACTGTCTGCACCCCCTACACTGTCTGCACCCTTCTTCACTGTCTGCACCCTTCTACACTGTCTGCTCCCCTCTACACTGTCTGCACCCCCTAAGTGATATCCTTTTGTCCCACTGGTGCTATGTTCTCGGCCCCGATGGCTTCCCACCGGTATCCCGCTCCAGCGATAGGTTGGCTAAGGGAGCCCCTAGCTCTGGCAGTAGCTTTCTCTCCCTCACGGTTTGGACTTTACCTTCAGTCGGGTCTTGACTGCTGGGAAACCCCGGAGGTTCCCGTCGCTGACGGATTTGACCGGTTTAACGGCGACTCCTAGCCTGGTCGGGGTCCGTAGGCCCTGCCGGATGGTGCTGGCTTCTCTTCGCTCCCCGATCCGGTACCGACGGGTCACCGCCCGTCCCTGGTCCTTACGGTTGTGCGTTAATCGGCCTCTCCTGCAGACGGTCACCGCTGTCTGCCAACCTTGCTGTCAGGTGCCCGGGCCACGTACCCGGATACGGCCAGTCAGTTCCTCCACTACCACTTCCCTGACTCTCCCTCTCTACACTCCAAACTCGACTCGACTGCCTTCCTTTTCCCGCCTCCAGGACTGTGAACTCCTCGGTGGGAGGAGCCAACCGCCTGGCTCCGCCCCACCTGGTGTGGACATCAGCCCCTGGAGGGAGGCAACAAGGATTTGTGTCTGACTTTGGTGTTCCTAACCGGGGTGTGGGGTGTGTTGTTGCAGTACCTGTGATGTCCTGGCTTGTCCAGAATGCCACATCTGCACCCCCTACACTGTCTGCACCCATACACTGTCTGCACCCCTTACACTGTCTGCACCCCTTACACTGTCTGCACCCTCTACACTGTCTGCACCCCCTACACTGTCTGCACCCCTACACTGTCTGCACCCCCTATACTGTCTGCACCCCCTACACTGTCTGCACCCTCTATACTGTCTGCACCCCTACACTGTCTGCACCCCTCTACACTGTCTGCACCCCTCTACACTGTCTGCACCCCCTACACTGTCTGCACCCCCTACACTGTCTGCACCCTCTACACTGTCTGCACCCCCTACACTGTCTGCACCCCCTACACTGTCTGCACCCTCTACACTGTCTGCACCCCCTACACTGTCTGCACCCCTACACTGTCTGCACCCCCTACACTGTCTGCACCCCTACACTGTCTGCACCCATACACTGTCTGCACCCCCTACACTGTCTGCACCCCCTACACTGTCTGCACTTTCTACACTGTCTGCACTTTCTACACTGTCTGCACCCTTTATACTGTCTGCACCCTCTACACTGTCTGCACCCTTTATACTGTCTGCACCCTCTTCACTGTCTGCACTTTCTACACTGTCTGCACCCCTACACTGTCTGCACCCCTACACTGTCTGCACCCTTCTTCACTGTCTGCACCCCCTACACTGTCTGCACCATCTATGCCCTTATGAGACAAACAATCTGAGCAGGTTTATCCTGTGCATGTAAAGAAGATAATGAGCAGAGATCGCAATATTGATAAACATGATACACTAATAAGTTGCAGTACATTATATACTTGTAGGGACGTTTCCTGCCGCCGGTGACGATGGGGCTGGATGTGACGAACCTTCTCAGGCCATTTGCTTTTTGTGTTTTTGGATGAATCTCGTGCTCGGCCCCTGCTCCTGGAAGATCATTGAGCAGCTGCAATAAGTATATAAAGTGTCATAAATATGTCCTCCAAATTAGCAGAATAGATGGTGTTTGCACCCTCTATACTGTCTGCACCCCTTATACTCTCTGCATCCCTTATACTGTCTGCACCCCTTATAGTCTCTGCATCCCTTATACTGTCTGCACCCCCTACACTGTCTGCACCCTTCTACACTGTCTGCACCCTTCTTCACTGTCTGCACTTTCTACACTGTCTGCACCCTTCTTCACTGTCTGCACCCCCTACACTGTCTGCACCCTTCTTCACTGTCTGCACCCTTCTTCACTGTCTGCACTTTCTACACTGTCTGCACCCTTCTACACTGTCTGCACCCTTCTTCACTGTCTGCACTTTCTACACTGTCTGCACCCTTCTTCACTGTCTGCACTTTCTACACTGTCTGCACTCTTCTTCACTGTCTGCACCCCCTACACTGTCTGCACCCTTCTTCACTGTCTGCACCCTTCTACACTGTCTGCTCCCCTCTACACTGTCTGCACCCCCTAAGTGATATCCTTTTGTCCCACTGGTGCTATGTTCTCGGCCCCGATGGCTTCCCACCGGTATCCCGCTCCAGCGATAGGTTGGCTAAGGGAGCCCCTAGCTCTGGCAGTAGCTTTCTCTCCCTCACGGTTTGGACTTTACCTTCAGTCGGGTCTTGACTGCTGGGAAACCCCGGAGGTTCCCGTCGCTGACGGATTTGACCGGTTTAACGGCGACTCCTAGCCTGGTCGGGGTCCGTAGGCCCTGCCGGATGGTGCTGGCTTCTCTTCGCTCCCCGATCCGGTACCGACGGGTCACCGCCCGTCCCTGGTCCTTACGGTTGTGCGTTAATTGGCCTCTCCTGCAGACGGTCACCGCTGTCTGCCAACCTTGCTGTCAGGTGCCCGGGCCACGTACCCGGATACGGCCAGTCAGTTCCTCCACTACCACTTCCCTGACTCTCCCTCTCTACACTCCAAACTCGACTCGACTGCCTTCCTTTTCCCGCCTCCAGGACTGTGAACTCCTCGGTGGGAGGAGCCAACCGCCTGGCTCCGCCCCACCTGGTGTGGACATCAGCCCCTGGAGGGAGGCAACAAGGATTTGTGTCTGACTTTGGTGTTCCTAACCGGGGTGTGGGGTGTGTTGTTGCAGTACCTGTGATGTCCTGGCTTGTCCAGAATGCCACATCTGCACCCCCTACACTGTCTGCACCCATACACTGTCTGCACCCCTTACACTGTCTGCACCCCTTACACTGTCTGCACCCTCTACACTGTCTGCACCCCCTACACTGTCTGCACCCCTACACTGTCTGCACCCCCTACACTGTCTGCACCCCCTACACTGTCTGCACCCCTACACTGTCTGCACCCCCTACACTGTCTGCACCCCCTACACTGTCTGCACCCCTACACTGTCTGCACCCATACACTGTCTGCACCCCCTACACTGTCTGCACCCATACACTGTCTGCACCCCCTACACTGTCTGCACCCTCTATACTGTCTGCACCCCTTATACTGTCTGCTCCCCTCTACACAGTCTGCACCCCTTACACTGTCTGCACCCATACACTGTCTGCACCCCTTATACTGTCTGCACCCTCTACACTGTCTGCACCCTCTACACTGTCTGCACCCCCTACACTGTCTGCACCCCCTACACTGTCTGCACCCTCTACACTGTCTGCACCCCCTACACTGTCTGCACCCCCTACACTGTCTGCACCCCTACACTGTCTGCACCCATACACTGTCTGCACCCCTTACACTGTCTGCACCCCCTACACTGTCTGCACTTTCTACACTGTCTGCACTTTCTACACTGTCTGCACCCTTACACTGTCTGCACCCTCTACACTGTCTGCACCCCTTATACTGTCTGCACCCCTACACTGTCTGCACCCCTCTACACTGTCTGCACCCCCTACACTGTCTGCACCCCTACACTGTCTGCACCCCCTACACTGTCTGCACCCTCTACACTGTCTGCACCCCCTACACTGTCTGCACCCTCTACACTGTCTGCACCCCCTACACTGTCTGCACCCCCTACACTGTCTGCACCCCCTACACTGTCTGCACCCTCTACACTGTCTGCACCCCCTACACTGTCTGCACCCCTACACTGTCTGCACCCCCTACACTGTCTGCACCCCCTACACTGTCTGCACCCCTACACTGTCTGCACCCATACACTGTCTGCACCCCCTACACTGTCTGCACCCCCTACACTGTCTGCACCCTCTATACTGTCTGCACCCCTTATACTGTCTGCTCCCCTCTACACAGTCTGCACCCCTTACACTGTCTGCACCCATACACTGTCTGCACCCCTTATACTTTCTGCACCCTCTACACTGTCTGCACCCTCTACACTGTCTGCACCCATACACTGTCTGCACCCCTTATACTGTCTGCACCCTCTACACTGTCTGCACCCTCTACACTGTCTGCACCCTCTACACTGTCTGCACCCTCTATACTGTCTGCACCCCTACACTGTCTGCACCCCCTACACTGTCTGCACCCTGTACACTGTCTGCACCCCCTACACTGTCTGCACCCTCTATACTGTCTGCACCCCCTACACTGTCTGCACCCCTCTACACTGTCTGCACCCCCTACACTGTCTGCACCCCCTACACTGTCTGCACCCCCTACACTGTCTGCACCCCTCTACACTGTCTGCACCCCCTATACTGTCTGCACCCCCTACACTGTCTGCACCCTCTATACTGTCTGCACCCCTACACTGTCTGCACCCTCTACACTGTCTGCACCCCCTACACTGTCTGCACCCTCTACACTGTCTGCACCCCCTACACTGTCTGCACCCTCTACACTGTCTGCACCCCTTACACTGTCTGCACCCCCTACACTGTCTGCACCCCCTACACTGTCTGCACCCCCTACACTGTCTGCACCCCTCTACACTGTCTGCACCCCCTACACTGTCTGCACCCCCTACACTGTCTGCACCCTCTACACTGTCTGCACCCCTTACACTGTCTGCACCCCCTACACTGTCTGCACCCTCTACACTGTCTGCACCCCCTACACTGTCTGCACCCCCTATACTGTCTGCACCCCTACACTGTCTGCACCCCCTACACTGTCTGCACCCCCTACACTGTCTGCACCCCTACACTGTCTGCACCCATACACTGTCTGCACCCCCTACACTGTCTGCACCCCCTACACTGTCTGCACTTTCTACACTGTCTGCACTTTCTACACTGTCTGCACCCTTTATACTGTCTGCACCCTCTTCACTGTCTGCACTTTCTACACTGTCTGCACCCCTACACTGTCTGCTCCCCCTACACTGTCTGCACCCTTCTTCACTGTCTGCTCCCCTCTACACTGTCTGCACCATCTATGCACTTATGAGACAAACAATCTGAGCAGGTTTATCCTGTGCATGTAAAGAAGATAATGAGCAGAGATCGCAATATTGATAAACATGATACACTAATAAGTTGCAGTATATTATATACTTGTAGGGACGTTTCCTGCCGCCGGTGACGATGGGGCTGGATGTGACGAACCTTCTCAGGCCATTTGCTTTTAGTGTTTTTGGATGAATCTCGTGCTCGGCCCCTGCTCCTGGAAGATCATTGAGCAGCTGCAATAAGTATATAAAGTGTCATAAATATGTCCTCCAAATTAGCAGAATAGATGGTGTTTGCACCCTCTATACTGTCTGCACCCCTTATACTCTCTGCATCCCTTATACTGTCTGCACCCCTTATACTCTCTGCATCCCTTATACTGTCTGCACCCCTTATAGTCTCTGCATCCCTTATACTGTCTGCACCCCCTACACTGTCTGCACCCCCTACACTGTCTGCACCCTTCTACACTGTCTGCACCCCCTACACTGTCTGCACCCTTCTACACTGTCTGCACCCTTCTTCACTGTCTGCACTTTCTACACTGTCTGCACCCTTCTTCACTGTCTGCACTTTCTACACTGTCTGCACCCTTCTTCACTGTCTGCACCCCCTACACTGTCTGCACCCTTCTTCACTGTCTGCACCCTTCTACACTGTCTGCTCCCCTCTACACTGTCTGCACCCCTAAGTGATATCCTTTTGTCCCTCTGGTGCTATGTTCTCGGCCCCGATGGCTTCCCACCGGTATCCCGCTCCAGCGATAGGTTGGCTAAGGGAGCCCCTAGCTCTGGCAGTAGCTTTCTCTCCCTCACGGTTTGGACTTTACCTTCAGTCGGGTGTTGACTGCTGGGAAACCCCGGAAGTTCCCGTCGCTGACGGATTTGACCGGTTTAACGGCGACTCCTAGCCTGGTCGGGGTCCGTAGGCCCTGCCGGATGGTGCTGGCTTCTCTTCGCTCCCCGATCCGGTACCGGCGGGTCACCGCCCGTCCCCGGTCCTTACGGTTGTGCGTTAATCGGCCTCTCCTGCAGACGGTCACCGCTGTCTGCCAACCTTGCTGTCAGGTGCCCGGGCCACGTACCTGGATACGGCCAGTCAGTTCCTCCACTACCACTTCCCTGACTCTCCCTCTCTACACTCCAAACTCGACTCGACTGCCTTCCTTTTCCCGCCTCCAGGACTGTGAACTCCTCGGTGGGAGGAGCCAACCGCCTGGCTCCGCCCCACCTGGTGTGGACATCAGCCCCTGGAGGGAGGCAACAAGGATTTGTGTCTGACTTTGGTGTTCCTAACCGGGGTGTGGGGTGTGTTGTTGCAGTACCTGTGATGTCCTGGCTTGTCCAGAATGCCACATCTGCACCCCCTACACTGTCTGCACCCATACACTGTCTGCACCCATACACTGTCTGCACCCCTTATACTGTCTGCACCCTCTACACTGTCTGCACCCCCTACACTGTCTGCACCCCTACACTGTCTGCACCCCCTACACTGTCTGCACCCTCTACACTGTCTGCACCCCTACACTGTCTGCACCCCCTACACTGTCTGCACCCTCTACACTGTCTGCACCCCCTACACTGTCTGCACCCCCTACACTGTCTGCACCCTCTACACTGTCTGCACCCCCTACACTGTCTGCACCCCTACACTGTCTGCACCCCTACACTGTCTGCACCCCCTACACTGTCTGCACCCCTACACTGTCTGCACCCATACACTGTCTGCACCCCCTACACTGTCTGCACCCCCTACACTGTCTGCACCCTCTATACTGTCTGCACCCCTTATACTGTCTGCTCCCCTCTACACAGTCTGCACCCCTTACACTGTCTGCACCCATACACTGTCTGCACCCCTTATACTTTCTGCACCCTCTACACTGTCTGCACCCTCTACACTGTCTGCACCCATACACTGTCTGCACACCTTATACTGTCTGCACCCTCTACACTGTCTGCACCCTCTACACTGTCTGCACCCCTACACTGTCTGCACCCTCTATACTGTCTGCACCCCTACACTGTCTGCACCCCCTACACTGTCTGCACCCTGTACACTGTCTGCACCCCCTACACTGTCTGCACCCTCTATACTGTCTGCACCCCTACACTGTCTGCACCCCTCTACACTGTCTGCACCCCCTACACTGTCTGCACCCCCTACACTGTCTGCACCCCTACACTGTCTGCACCCCTCTACACTGTCTGCACCCCCTATACTGTCTGCACCCCCTACACTGTCTGCACCCTCTATACTGTCTGCACCCCTACACTGTCTGCACCCCTCTACACTGCCTGCACCCCTCTACACTGTCTGCACCCCCTACACTGTCTGCACCCCCTACACTGTCTGCACCCTCTACACTGTCTGCACCCCCTACACTGTCTGCACCCTCTACACTGTCTGCACCCCCTACACTGTCTGCACCCCTACACTGTCTGCACCCCCTACACTGTCTGCACCCCCTACACTGTCTGCACCCCTACACTGTCTGCACCCCCTACACTGTCTGCACCCCCTACACTGTCTGCACTTTCTACACTGTCTGCACTTTCTACACCCTTTATACTGTCTGCACCCTCTTCACTGTCTGCACTTTCTACACTGTCTGCACCCCTACACTGTCTGCACCCCTACACTGTCTGCTCCCCCTACACTGTCTGCACCCTCTACACTGTCTGCACCCCCTACACTGTCTGCACCCTCTACACTGTCTGCACCCCTACACTGTCTGCACCCCTACACTGTCTGCTCCCCCTACACTGTCTGCACCCCTCTACACTGTCTGCACCCCCTACACTGTCTGCACCCCCTACACTGTCAGCACCCTCTACACTGTCTGCACCCCCTACACTGTCTGCACCCTCTACACTGTCTGCACCCCATACACTGTCTGCACCCCTACACTGTCTGCACCCCCTACACTGTCTGCACCCCCTACACTGTCTGCACCCCCTACACTGTCTGCACCCCTACACTGTCTGCACCCCCTACACTGTCTGCACTTTCTACACTGTCTGCACTTTCTACACTGTCTGCACCCTTTATACTGTCTGCACCCTCTTCACTGTCTGCACTTTCTACACTGTCTGCACCCCTACACTGTCTGCACCCCTACACTGTCTGCTCCCCCTACACTGTCTGCACCCTTCTTCACTGTCTGCACCCCCTACACTGTCTGCACCATCTATGCACTTATGAGACAAGCAATCTGAGCAGGTTTATCTTGTGCATGTAAAGAAGACAATGAGCAGAGATCGCAATATTGATAAACATGATACACTAATAAGTTGCAGTATATTATATACTTGAAGGGACGTTTCCTGCCGCCGGTGACGATGGGGCTGGATGTTACGAACCTTCTCAGGCCATTTGCTTTTAGTGTTTTTGGATGAATCTCGTGCTCGGCCCCTGCTCCTGGAAGATCATTGAGCAGCTGCAATAAGTATATAAAGTGTCATAAATATGTCCTCCAAATTAGCAGAATAGATGGTGTTTGCACCCTCTATACTGTCTGCACCCCTTATACTCTCTGCATCCCTTATACTGTCTGCACCCCTTATACTCTCTGCATCCCTTATACTGTCTGCACCCCTTATAGTCTCTGCATCCCTTATACTGTCTGCACCCCCTACACTGTCTGCACCCTTCTACACTGTCTGCACCCTTCTACACTGTCTGCACCCCCTACACTGTCTGCACCCTTCTTCACTGTCTGCACCCTTCTACACTGTCTGCACCCTTCTTCACTGTCTGCACCCCCTACACTGTCTGCACCCTTCTACACTGTCTGCACCCCCTACACTGTCTGCACCCTTCTTCACTGTCTGCACCCTTCTACACTGTCTGCTCCCCTCTACACTGTCTGCTCCCCTCTACACTGTCTGCACCCTCTATGCTGTTTGCACCCTCTATACTGTCTGCACCCTCTATACTGTCTGCACCCTCTATACTGTCTGCACCCCTCATACTCTCTGCATCCCTTATACTGTCTGCACCCCCTACACTGTCTGCTCCCCTCTACACTGTCTGCACCCCCTACACTGTCTGCACCCTCTATGCTGTTTGCACCCTCTATACTGTCTGCACCCTCTATACTGTCTGCACCCTCTATACTGTCTGCACCCCTCATACTCTCTGCATCCCTTATACTGTCTGCACCCCCTACACTGTCTGCTCCCCTCTACACTGTCTGCACCCCCTAAGTGATATCCTTTTGTCCCTCTGCCTCCCATGTATGACAGCTATCCCTGCACCCTCTATAGTGACCCCTGGGAATGTCGGGTATCGGGGACCTCCCTGTAGTAATAAACCTCTTTGTGGTTATAATCAGGATAATCCTAGAGCCATTATGTGTCGGTAGCACCATATTTACGGTTGACACACGCTGATTTATAGATTTGGCGCATCTTGGCCATGTTTTTATCACTTCTTCATGTACCCCTGGGTATCAGGATTCCACACAATATGGAGAACATGACATACAGTTATTTATCTTTAAAGCAAAAATGTGATGAATTTATCTGGTGCAGCCATAAAATATCTGTCCTGATGAGTCAATTCCTCATTAGTGATGAGATCTCTGCTTGCTGTCAGTTCAGGAAAGCCTTCTAGTTTACAGTAGGATATGACACAATATCTGCACTTATAAGACAAGCAATCTGAGCAGGTTTATCCTGTGCATGTAAAGAAGACAATGAGCAGAGATCGCAATATTGATAAACATGATACACTAATAAGTTGCAGTATATTATATACTTGAAGGGACGTTTCCTGCCGCCGGTGACGATGGGGCTGGATGTGATGAACCTTCTCAGGCCATTTGCTTTTAGTGTTTTTGGATGAATCTCGTGCTCGGCCCCTGCTCCTGGAAGATCATTGAGCAGCTGCAATAAGTTTATAAAGTGTCATAAATATGTCCTCCAAATTAGCAGAATGGGGGCGCGGAGGCTCCATCTCCATCCGTCCTCCTGACGGGCAGCTTTATGCGCTGTCACTCTGCTTTATGCGCTGTCACTCTGCTTTATGCGCTGTCACTCTGCTTTATGCGCTGTCACTCTGCTTTATGGACACATTCACATCAGCAGCAACAGAAATCTGATTATAGCACAAAGTCTGCCCGAAATATACACAAGATAGACTAGAAGGAGCAAGAGGCCAGAAAACCCGGCAGCAAGAAACACTGTGCCCTGAGGAAGGAGCAATTCATTACAGCAGCCGGGGCCGAGCCAAAGAAACTGCAGGAAGGAAGCGCAACAGCACATGAATATTGTATAGAACTGTGTATATGACGGCATTATACACTATGGAGAGAAATAGGATCTTATATACCAACATAGCTGCTATAATACTCCCCCTACAAACAAGAATATAACTGCTATAATACTGCCCCTATGTACAAGAATATAACTACTATAATACTTCCCCTATGTACAAGAATACAACTACTATAATACTGCCCCTATGTGCAAGAATATAACTTATAAAATACTGCCCCCTATGTACAAGAATATAACTACTATAATACTGCCCCCTGTGTACAAGAATATAACTACTATAATACTGCCCCCTATGTACAAGAATATAACTACTATAATACTGCCCCTATGAACAAGAATATAACTACTATAATACTGCCCCCTATGTACAAGAATATAACTACTATAATACTGCCCCTATGTACAAGAATATAACTACTATAATACTGCCCCTATGTACAAGAATATAACTACTATAATACTGCCCTCTATGTACAAGAATATAACTACTATAATACTGCTCCTATGTACAAGAATATAACTACTATAATACTGTCCCTATGTACAAGAATATAACTACTATAATACTGCCCTCTATGTACATGAATATAACTACTATAATACTGCTCCTATGTACAAGAATATAACTACTATAATACTGCCCTCTATGTACAAGAATATAACTAATATAATACTGCTCCTATGTACAAGAATATAACTACTATATTACTGCCCCTATGTACAAGAATATAACTACTATAATACTGCTTCCTATGTACAAGAATATAACTACTATAATACTGCCCCTATGTACTAGAATATAACTACTATAAAACTGCCCCCTATGTACAAGAATATAACTACTATAATACTGCTCCTATGTACAAGAATATAACTACTATAATACTGCCTCTATGTACTAGAATATAACTACTATAATACTACTCCTATGTACAAGAATATAACTACTATAATACTGCCCCCTATGTACAAGAATATAACTACTATAATACTGCCCCTATGTACTAGAATATAACTACTATAATACTACTCCTATGTACAAGAATATAACTACTATAATACTGCCCCCTATGTACAAGAATATAACTACTATAATACTGCTCCTATGTACAAGAATATAACTACTATAATACTGCTCCTATGTACAAGAATATAACTACTATAATACTGCTCCTATGTACAAGAATATAACTACTATAATACTGCCCCTATGTACTAGAATATAACTACTATAATACTACTCCTATGTACAAGAATATAACTACTATAATACTGCCCCTATGTACAAGAATATAACTAATATAATACTGCCCCTATGTACTAGAATATAACTACTATAATACTGCCCCTATGTACAAGAATATAACTACTATAATACTGTCCCTATGTATAAGAATATAACTGCTATGATACTGCCCCTGTGTATAAGACTCTATCTAATAACATATATACAGAGCAGCCAGTATACGGTATATCTGCAGCCTCTGGATACCTGTGCATTTGATCTTTATGTTTGCAGCATGACGGTGAGCAGTATAATTGATATTTCGCCGGTATATCCCATTTCACAGTACGTTGCATACACAGCGCACCACTTACTTCTGGAGTCTCCGGCTTCATATTGACATTTGCAGACTACATATAATCACCCTCCTAAAATCTGAAGATTAATTGTGATTCATAAAAATTTCAGCTCAATTAATTTGACGAAATTTCTTGCGACTTGAGTGTAGGTTACACTATGTTTCCGTATTATGGAAGCAGCCGGGATCTCTGGGGCCGTATTATTTCTTGTATCACAAGTTCAGCATTAGACTGAAGCTGCGGAGAGAAGTCAGAGCCCGAGAAAGAGAAGATACATGACCATTGTAAAACTGCACAGTGTGAACAGGTACATATCTGCACACAACATTACTCCTCATTTATTAGCTACAAATGTGAAAGTACAACTGACAGAAGAGCAAATAAATGAGAAAAACCATTACTGCTCCCATCATCCGAGCGCTGCAGACAGTCTATTAATGTGAGCCAGGAGCAGAACTATTAGGAAATAGCTTAGATTATACCAGCATGCTACATACTACTGTATACAAGAAATGTACATACCGCATATAATTATATACAGGAGATGCCCAGGTTATACCGGCTGTACATGTATAATTATATACAGGAGACGCCCAAGTTATACCGGCTGTAGATATATAATTATATACAGGAGATGCCCAGGTTATACCAGCTGTACATATATAATTATATACAGGAGATGCCCAGGTTATACCGGCAGTACATATATAATTATATACAGGGGATGCCCAGGTTATACCGGCTGTACATATATAATTATATACAGGAGATGTCCAGGTTATACCGGCTGTACATATATAATTATATACAGGAGATGCCCAGGTTATACCAGCTGTACATATATAATTATACACAGGAGATACCCAGGTTATACCAGCTGTACATATATAATTATATACAGGAGATGCCCAGGTTATACCGGCTGTACATATATAATTATATACAGGAGATACCCAGGTTATACCAGCTGTACATATATAATTATATACAGGAGATGCCCAGGTTATACCAGCTGTACATATATAATTATATACAGGAGACGCCCAAGTTATACCGGCTGTAGATATATAATTTTATACAGGAGATGCCCATGTTATACCAGCTGTACATATATAATTATATACAGGAGATACCCAGGTTATACCGGCTGTACATATATAATTATATACAGGAGATGTCCAGGTTATAGCAGCTGTATATATATAATTATATACAAGAGATGCCCAGGTTATACCGGCTGTACATATATAATTATATACAGCAGATGTCCAGGTTATACCAGCTGTACATATATAATCATATACAGGAGATGCCCAGGTTATACCGGCTGTACATATATAATTATATACAGGAGATGCCCAGGTTATACCAGCTGTACATATATAATTATATACAGGAGATGCCCAGGTTATACCAGCTGTACATATATAATTATATACAGGAGATACCCAGGTTATACCGGCTGTACATATATAATTATATACAGAAGATGCCCAGGTTATACCGGCTGTACATATATAATTATATACAGGAGATGCCCAGGTTATACCAGCTGTACATATATAATTATATACAGGAGATGCCCAGGTTATACCAGCTGTACATATATAATTATATACAGGAGATGCCCAGGTTATACCAGCTGTACATATATAATTATATACAGGGGATGCCCAGGTTATACCGGCTGTATATATATAATTATATACAGGAGATGTCCAGGTTATACCGGCTGTACATATATAATTATATACAAGAGATGCCCAGGTTATACCGGCTGTACATATATAATTATATACAGGAGATGCCCAGGTTATACCAGCTGTACATATATAATTATATACAGGAGATGCCCAGGTTATACCAGCTGTACATATATAATTAGATACAGGAGATGCCCAGGTTATACCGGCTGTACATATATAATTATATACAGGAGATGCCCAGGTTATACCGGCTGTACATATATAATTATATACAGGAGATGTCCGGGTTATACCAGCTGTACATGTATAATTATATACAGGAGATGCCCAGGTTATACCAGCTGTACATGTATAATTATATACAGGAGATGCCCAGGTTATACCAGCTGTACATATATAATTATATACAGGAGATGCCCAGGTTATACCAGCTGTACATATATAATTATATACAGGAGATGCCCAGGTTATACCAGCTGTACATATATAATTATATACAGGGGATGCCCAGGTTATACCGGCTGTATATATATAATTATATACAGGAGATGTCCAGGTTATACCGGCTGTACATATATAATTATATACAAGAGATGCCCAGGTTATACCGGCTGTACATATATAATTATATACAGGAGATGCCCAGGTTATACCAGCTGTACATATATAATTATATACAGGAGATGCCCAGGTTATACCAGCTGTACATATATAATTAGATACAGGAGATGCCCAGGTTATACCGGCTGTACATATATAATTATATACAGGAGATGCCCAGGTTATACCGGCTGTACATATATAATTATATACAGGAGATGTCCGGGTTATACCAGCTGTACATGTATAATTATATACAGGAGATGCCCAGGTTATACCAGCTGTACATGTATAATTATATACAGGAGATGCCCAGGTTATACCAGCTGTACATATATAATTATATACAGGAGATGTCCAGGTTATACCGGCTGTACATATATAATTATATACAGGAGATGTCCAGGTTATACCGGCTGCACATATATAATTATATACAGGAGATGTCCAGGTTATACCAGCTGTACATATATAATTATATACAGGAGATACCCAGGTTATACCAGCTGCACATATATAATTATATACAGGAGATACCCAGGTTATACCAGCTGTACATATATAATTATATACAGGAGATGCCCAGGTTATACCGGCTGCACATATATAATTATATACAGGAGATGTCCAGGTTATACCAGCTGTACATATATAATTATATACAGGAGATGTCCAGGTTATACCAGCTGTACATATATAATTATATACAGGAGATGCCCAGGTTATACCAGCTGTACATATATAATTATATACAGGAGATGCCCAGGTTATACCAGCTGTACATATATAATTATATACAGGGGATGCCCAGGTTATACCGGCTGTACATATATAATTATATACAGGAGATGTCCAGGTTATACCAGCTGTACATATATAATTATATACAGGAGATGTCCAGGTTATACCGGCTGCACATATATAATTATATACAGGAGATGTCCAGGTTATACCAGCTGTACATATATAATTATATACAGGAGATGCCCAGGTTATACCAGCTGTACATATATAATTATATACAGGAGATGCCCAGGTTATACCAGCTGCACATATATAATTATATACAGGAGATACCCAGGTTATACCAGCTGTACATATATAATTATATACAGGAGATGTCCAGGTTATACCGGCTGCACATATATAATTATATACAGGAGATGTCCAGGTTATACCAGCTGTACATATATAATTATATACAGGAGATGTCCAGGTTATACCGGCTGCACATATATAATTATATACAGGAGATACCCAGGTTATACCAGCTGTACATATATAATTATATACAGGAGATACCCAGGTTATACCGACTGTACATATATAATTATATACAGGAGATGCCCAGGTTATACCGGCTGTACATATATAATTATATACAGGAGATGCCCAGGTTATACCGACTGTACATAAAAAAATTATATACAGGAGATGCCCAGGTTATACCGGCTGTACATATATAATTATAAACAGGAGATGCCCAGGTTATACCAGCTGTACTTATATAATTATATACAGGAGATGCCCAGGTTATACCGGCTGTACATATATAATTATATACAGGAGATGCCCAGTTTATACCAGCTGTACATATATAATTATATACAGGAGATGCCCAGGTTATACCAGCTGTACATATATAATTATATACAGAATATGCCCAGGTTATACCAGCTGTACATATATAATTATATACAGGAGATGCCCAGGTTATACCAGCTGTACATATATAATTATATACAGGAGATGCCCAGGTTATACCAGCTGTACATATATAATTATATACAGGAGATGCCCGGATTATACCGGCTGTACATATATAATTAAATACAGGAGATGCCCAGGTTATACCGGCTGTACATATATAATTATATACAGGAGATGCCCAGGTTATACCGGCTGTACATATATAATTATATACAGGGGATGCCCAGGTTATACCAGCTGTACATATATAATTATATACAGGGGATGCCCAGGTTATACCAGCTGTACATATATAATTATATACAGGAGATGCCCAGGTTATACCAGCTGTAAATATATAATTATATACAGGAGATGCCCAGGTTATACCGGCTGTGCATATATAATTATATACAGGAGATGCCCAGGTTATACCGGCTGTGCATATATAATTATATACAGGAGATGCCCAGGTTATACCGGCTGTAAATATATAATTATATACAGGAGATGCCCAGGTTATACCGGCTGTGCATATATAATTATATACAGGAGATGCCCAGGTTATACCAGCTGTAAATATCTAATTATATACAGGAGATGCCCAGGTTATACCAGCTGTACATATATAATTATATACAGGAGATGCCCAGGTTATACCGGCTGTACATATATAATTATATACAGGAGATGCCCAGGTTATACCGGCTGTACATATATAATTATATACAGGAGATGCCCAGGTTATACCGGCTATACATATATAATTATATACAGGAGATGCCCAGGTTACACCAGCTGTACATATATAATTATATACAGGGGATGCCCAGGTTATACCGGCTGTACATATATAATTATATACAGGAGATGTCCAGGTTATACCGGCTGTACATATATAATTATATACAGGAGATGCCCAGGTTATACCAGCTGTACATATATAATTATATACAGGAGATGTCCAGGTTATACCAGCTGTACATATATAATTATATACAGGGGATGCCCAGGTTATACCAGCTGTACATATATAATTATATACAGGGGATGCCCAGGTTATACCAGCTGTACATATATAATTATATACAGGGGATGCCCAGGTTATACCGGCTGTACATATATAATCATATACAGGAGATGCCCAGGTTATACCGGCTGTACATATATAATTATATACAGGGGATGCCCAGGTTATACCAGCTGTACATATATAATTATATACAGGGGATGCCCAGGTTATACCAGCTGTACATATATAATTATATACAGGGGATGCCCAGGTTATACCGGCTGTACATATATAATTATATACAGGAGATGCCCAGGTTATACCGGCTGTACATATATAATTATATACAGGAGATGCCCAGGTTATACCGGCTGTACATATATAATTATATACAGGAGATGCCCAGGTTATACCGGCTGTACATATATAATTATATACAGGAGATGCCCAGGTTATACCGGCTGTACATATATAATTATATAGAGGAGATGCCCAGGTTATACCAGCTGTACATATATAATTATATCAGGGGATGCCCAGGTTATAGCGGCTGTACATATATAATTATATACAGGATATGCCCAGGTTATACCGGCTGTACATATATAATTATATACAGGAGATGCCCAGGTTATACCGGCTGTACATATATAATTATATACAGGGGATGCCCAGGTTATACCGGCTGTACATATATAATTATATACAGGAGATACCCAGGTTATACCGGCTGTACATATATAATTATATACAGGAGATGCCCAGGTTATACCAGCTGTACATATATAATTATATACAGGAGATACCCAGGTTATACCGGCAGTACATATATAATTATATACAGGAGATACCCAGGTTATACCAGCTGTACATATATAATTATATACAGGAGATGCCCAGGTTATACTGGCTGTACATATATAATTATATACAGGAGATGCCCAGGTTATACCAGCTGTACATATATAATTATATACAGGAGATACCCAGGTTATACCGGCAGTACATATATAATTATATACAGGAGATACCCAGGTTATACCAGCTGTACATATATAATTATATACAGGAGATGCCCAGGTTATACTGGCTGTACATATATAATTATATACAGGAGATGCCCAGGTTATACCGGCTGTACATATATAATTATATACAGGAGATGCCCAGGTTATACCGGCTGTACATATATAATTATATACAGGAGATGCCCAGGTTATACCAGCTGTACATATATAATGATATACAGGAGATGCCCAGGTTATACCGGCTGTACATATATAATTATATACAGGGGATGCCCAGGCTATACCGGCTGTACATATATAATTATATACAGGAGATGCCCAGGCTATACCGGCTGTACATATATAATTATATACAGGAGATGCCCAGGTTATACCGGCTGTACATATATAATTATATACAGGGGATACACAGGTTATACCAGCTGTACATATATAATTATATACAGGGGATGCCCAGGTTATACCAGCTGTACATATATAATTATATAGAGGAGATGCCCAGGTTATACCAGCTGTACATATATAATTATATCAGGGGATGCCCAGGTTATAGCGGCTGTACATATATAATTATATACAGGATATGCCCAGGTTATACCGGCTGTACATATATAATTATATACAGGAGATGCCCAGGTTATACCGGCTGTACATATATAATTATATACAGGGGATGCCCAGGTTATACCGGCTGTACATATATAATTATATACAGGAGATACCCAGGTTATACCGGCTGTACATATATAATTATATACAGGAGATGCCCAGGTTATACCAGCTGTACATATATAATTATATACAGGAGATACCCAGGTTATACCGGCAGTACATATATAATTATATACAGGAGATACCCAGGTTATACCAGCTGTACATATATAATTATATACAGGAGATGCCCAGGTTATACTGGCTGTACATATATAATTATATACAGGAGATGCCCAGGTTATACCAGCTGTACATATATAATTATATACAGGAGATACCCAGGTTATACCGGCAGTACATATACAATTATATACAGGAGATACCCAGGTTATACCAGCTGTACATATATAATTATATACAGGAGATGCCCAGGTTATACTGGCTGTACATATATAATTATATACAGGAGATGCCCAGGTTATACCGGCTGTACATATATAATTATATACAGGAGATGCCCAGGTTATACCGGCTGTACATATATAATTATATACAGGAGATGCCCAGGTTATACCAGCTGTACATATATAATGATATACAGGAGATGCCCAGGTTATACCGGCTGTACATATATAATTATATACAGGGGATGCCCAGGCTATACCGGCTGTACATATATAATTATATACAGGAGATGCCCAGGCTATACCGGCTGTACATATATAATTATATACAGGAGATGCCCAGGTTATACCGGCTGTACATATATAATTATATACAGGGGATACACAGGTTATACCAGCTGTACATATATAATTATATACAGGGGATGCCCAGGTTATACCAGCTGTACATATATAATTATATACAGGAGATGTCCAGGTTATACCAGCTGTACATAAATAATTATATAAAGGAGATGCCCAGGTTATACCGGCTGTACATATATAATTATATACAGGAGATGCCCAGGTTATACCGGCTGTACATGTATAATTATATACAGGAGATGCCCAGGTTATACCGGCTGTACATGTATAATTATATACAGGGGATGCCCAGGTTATACATGGAGTGGACATTATTACGGTAAGGGGCCAAGGATGTGGGATGATATTGTAGGAAGGGGACATTGTTACACTGTGTCTTTATAGGATCTAGAATGCTACAAAGGCCCCATACATCTAACCTACATGGTTGTGGGGGCCCGGTCCCCTTTTTGCTCCGGGGACCCTAGTTCCGCCACTTTCTGCAGATGTCACCCTATGATTGACTAATGTCAGTCTTGGTCCCATCTTGAATTTCACTTTCTGGGTGTTGTCCTCTCGGAATCGTCTTGGCTTCTCCTCGGATTTCTCCTGGATTTGTTGCATCTGTTGGATACATTTGCATCTGATCCTCATATACCGCAGCCGGGGAGGGTTTCTATTGGCTGGAGACGCAGCTTTCTTCGGAGCCAGTCTCCTTGGAGTTTCCTTGACTTCGGATTTTACATAATAAATGTCTCAGAGGAAAGTGAAGGTGCGTGAATTAGAAATTTGGGGATGGGGCCTCAGCTGGACCCATGAATTAGAGATATTTGGACTAAACTAAGATCCCTAAATGCTCTACTTGGTGCTAATTCTGCCCTAAATTTTTGGCGCTGCTTATCTCTTTGTTACATAAATTTGGAAAATATTAAATTCCACAATATTGGACCTTTTCAGGGTTATAGCAGAGAACCTGACCCAGGTGCTGATTATTCTGTCCTGGACACTCCCTTTAAATCCCCCAAAGCTGACAGATAACAGTGCATTGATGAACCCCCCCCCCCCAAATTATTTTAATTTGTGTCAGTCTCTGTGGACATAATAAGTTCAGTGATCGGAGCAGCTCTAAACAGCGCCACCTCTGCCCATAGGTTGTCTGCAGTATTGCAGCTCAGCCCCGTTCACTTCCATGAAGCAGAGCTGCAATACCAGACACAACCAGCGGACAGGTGTGGCGCTGTTTCCTAATCGAGCAGCCATGGTATATAGCATATCCCAGTCTTGATACTTTTCTCCGGCCGGTATTTCTTACCTGATTGGATAAGTCGGTGTGATTTCTTGCTGCAGTTTCTGGAGTCTGCAGACAATCCCCTGGAGCTGACACTCTGCCGCAGGCGCTAATAGGAAATCTCCATTTAGTTCCTTGCAATTACAAGATGCCATAAATAAATGGATGGAGTCAGACGCCCCCGGAGTGATATCTGTCTGATAATGTACAAGAAGACACATAAATAAGAGGAGACGTCTCCAGAGATCAGGACTCATTCATAATATACACGGGGTCACTCATATGCACAGATGTAGCAGAGCTGAAATCGTACTGGGGCATATACAAGATGTAGCAGAGCTGAAATCGTACTGGGGCATATACAAGATGTAGCAGAGCTGAAATCGTACTGGGGCATATCCACACTTTATGGACCAGAATTTAACTGGATACCCAACCTGTAGAATATTATAAATACAAATGTAAATGTTGTAAAATACCAAATTCTATCCTATTTACCTGCTCTTCTTCCCAGAGATCCAGAGCTGAGCTGCATAATACACAGAGAATATACCAGCAGAATAGTGAGTGCAGCTCTGGAGTATAATATAGGAGGCAACTCAGGATCAGTAATGTATGTACACAGTGACTGCACCAGCAGAATAGTGAGTGCAGCTCTGGAGTATAATACAGGAGGCAACTCAGGATCAGTAATGTAATGTATGTACACAGTGACTGCACCAGCAGAATAGTGAGTGCAGCTCTGGAGTATAATACAGGAGGCAACTCAGGATCAGTAATGTATGTACACAGTGACTGCACCAGCAGAATAGTGAGTGCAGCTCTGGAGTATAATACAGGAGGCAACTCAGGATCAGTAATGTAATGTATGTACACAGTGACTGCACCAGCAGAATAGTGAGTGCAGCTCTGGAGTATAAGGCTACTTTCACACATCCGGCTTGAGCCCTGCGGCTCAATCCGGCTGTGGAAGCTATGCAACGGATGCGGTGAAAACACCGCATCCTTTGCTTAAGTTTTTCCCATGCGGCCCGCCCGGTTTTTGCCGCTTGCGGCATGCTACTGAGCATGCGCAGTGGCAAAAACCGCATGCGGCGGCCGGATGCGGTATTTGCCGCATCGCGCCGCATCCGGCTGCCATAGGCATGCATTGAGAGATGCGCTGCATCGGCCGAATGCGGCGCGATGCGGTTTTTTTTGCCGCACGAAAAAACGTGCCAGGCAACGTTCCATCCGGCCGCCGCATCGGCTAAATCTGCCGCATGCGGCAAAAACCGGATGGAACGCAAGGCCATGCGGCACAATGCGGCACTAATTAAAGTCTATGCAGGAAAATCGCAACCGGCAGCAAAAAAAAAACGGTTGCGATTTTCCTGCAAAGTGCCGGATTGTGCCGCAGAAGAAAAACCGGAGGTGTGAAAGTACCCCAATACAGGAGGTAACTCAGGATCAGTAATGTAATGTATATACACAGTGACTGCACCAGCAGAATAGTGAGTGCAGCTCTGGAGTATAATACAGGAGGCAACTCAGGATCAGTAATGTAATGTATGTACACAGTGACTGCACCAGCAGATTAGTAAGTACAGCTCTGGAGTATAACACAGGAGGTAACTCAGGATCAGTAATGTAATGTATGTACACAGTGACTGCACCAGCAGAATAGTGAGTGCAGCTCTGGAGTATAATACAGGAGGTAACTCAGGATCAGTAATGTAATGTATGTACACAGTGACTGCACCAGCAGAATAGTGAGTGGAGCTCTGGAGTATAATACAGGAGGTATCTCAGGATCAGTAATCTATGTACACAGTGACTGCAGCAGCAGAATAGTGAGTGCAGCTCTGAAGTATAATACAGGAGGTAACTCAGGATCAGTAATGTATGTACAGAGTGACTGCACGAGCAGAACAGTGAGTGCAGCTCTGGAGTATAATACAGGAGGTAACTCAGGATCAGTAATGTAATGTATGTACACAGTGACTGCACCAGCAGAATAGTGAGTGCAGCTCTGGAGTATAATACAGGAGGTAACTCAGGATCAGTAATGTAATGTATGTACACAGTGACTGCACCAGCAGAATAGTGAGTGCAGCTCTGGAGTATAATACAGGAGGTAACTCAGGATCAGTAATGTAATGTATGTACACAGTGACTGCACCAGCAGATTAGTAAGTACAGCTCTGGAGTATAACACAGGAGGTAACTCAGGATCAGTAATGTAATGTATGTACACAGTGACTGCACCAGCAGAATAGTGAGTGCAGCTCTGGGGTATAATACAGGAGGTAACTCAGGATCAGTAATGTAATGTATGTACACAGTGACTGCACCAGCAGAATAGTGAGTGCAGCTCTGGAGTATAATACAGGAGGTAACTCAGGATCAGTAATGTAATGTCTGTACACAGTGACTGTACCAGCAGAATAGTGAGTGCAGCTCTGGAGTATAATACAGGAGGTAACTCAGGATCAGTAATGTAATGTATGTACACAGTGACTGTACCAGCAGAATAGTGAGTGCAGCTCTGGAGTATAATACAGGAGGTAACCCAGGATCAGTAATGTAATGTATGTACACAGTGACTGCACCAGCAGAATAGTGAGTGCAGCTCTGGAGCATTATTTATATAACCTGCGGGCAATGCTATTATGTTTGTGCTAATGTAACATACTCTTCCTTGCACCAGTGCATATGATGTTTATACACATTGCGTATGTTACATATAGCGGCATCTTGGTGACAATATCCTGGATTGTCCGTCTCTTTGCAGGACCCTTATAGCAGTGACTTTTCAGTCCAGATCAAGGATGAAGGAGCAGAGAATGTGCCATAAACAATCTTCCGGGCTCCTGTATAGCAGCGCTCGGCCAATAAGAGATTTATACCGGTATAAAGCCGCTCAGCTGGATGTGTGACCAGTGAGGATGGGAGGTGCGATACGCAGGAGCGCGCGCCATATGTTATCCGCGATGGATCGTATCCGTCACTCCCTCCGCGCTGACATTTATATAGATGCTGCGGGAGCCGCACTAAAGTGTTTTGTGTTCTGCTTATGTCAATATATTTATACAAAAATTACCATAAATCAGATCATCCATCTGCCGGAGCCCACGCTGCCGGAGCCCACGCTGCCGGAGCCCACGCTGCCGGAGCCCACGATGCCGGAGCGCAAGTGCGAGGCCATAATCACGTCCTGATTTATGGAGATATTGATTTACAATGTGGAGACCTTCGTAACATATAAATCGTGGCTGTTTTGGTGGATTGGGACACTACAAGTGCCAGCATGTCTCCAGAGTGGAGTCACAGAACCTTAATGCAGATGCATCAGGTCTGGTGTGCTGCTATATGAGTAGGGGGAGATACAGGACTCACAGGCTTTCTGTATGAGTAGGGGGAGATACAGGACTCACAGGCTTTCTGTATGAGTAGGGGGAGATACAGGACTCACAGGCTTTCTACATGAGTAGGGGGAGATACAGGACTCACAGGCTTTCTATATGAGTAGGGGGAGATGCAGGACTCACAGGCTTTCTGTATGAGTAGGAGGGAAATGCAGGACTCACAGGCTTTCTACATGAGTAGGGGGAGATACAGGACTCACAGGCTTTCTGTATGAGTAGGGGGAGATACAGGACTCACAGGCTTTCTGTATGAGTAGGGGGAGATACAGGACTCACAGGCTTTCTGTATGAGTAGGGGGAGATACAGGACTCACAGGCTTTCTACATGAGTAGGGGGAGATACAGGACTCACAGGCTTTCTATATGAGTAGGGGGAGATGCAGGACTCACAGGCTTTCTGTATGAGTAGGAGGGAAATGCAGGACTCACAGGCTTTCTACATGAGTAGGGGGAGATACAGGACTCACAGGCTTTCTATATGAGTAGGGGGAGATGCAGGACTCACAGGCTTTCTGTATGAGTAGGGGGGAGATGCAGGACTCACAGGCTTTCTATATGAGTAGAGGGAGATGCAGGACTCACAGGCTTTCTATATGAGTAGAGGGAGATGCAGGACTCACAGGCTTTCTATATGAGTAGAGGGAGATGCAGGACTCACAGGCTTTCTACATGAGTAGGGGGAGATACAGGACTCACAGGCTTTCTATATGAGTAGGGGGAGATGCAGGACTCACAGGCTTTCTGTATGAGTAGGGGGGAGATGCAGGACTCACAGGCTTTCTATATGAGTAGAGGGAGATGCAGGACTCACAGGCTTTCTATATGAGTAGGGGGAGATGCAGGACTCACAGGCTTTCTGTATGAGTAGGGGGAGATACAGGACTCACAGGCTTTCTGTATGAGTAGGGGGAGATACAGGACTCACAGGCTTTCTATATGAGTAGAGGGAGATGCAGGACTCACAGGCTTTCTATATGAGTAGAGGGAGATGCAGGACTCACAGGCTTTCTACATGAGTAGGAGGGAAATGCAGGACTCACAGGCTTTCTGTATGAGTAGGGGGGAGATGCAGGGCTCACAGGCTTTCTACATGAGTAGGGGGGAGATGCAGGGCTCACAGGCTTTCTACATGAGTAGGGGGAGAGGCAGGACTCACAGGCTTTCTACATGAGTAGGAGGGAAATGCAGGACTCACAGGCTTTCTGTATGAGTAGGGGGGAGATGCAGGGCTCACAGGCTTTCTACATGAGTAGGGGGGGAGATGCAGGACTCACAGGCTTTCTACATGAGTAGGTGTGGGATGTAATGGATCTAATGCACTAATTGTGGGGAGGCTGCAAGCTGCTATTTTTAGGCTGGGGAGGGCCTAATTACCATGGACCTCCCTAGCCTGAGAATACAAGCCCCCAGCTGTCTGCTTTATCTTGGTTTGGTATCAAAATTGGTGGGACCACACGGTTTTTAAAGTTATTTGTTTAAATAGTTAAAAAAAAGCCACATGGAGTCCCTTGTATTAGAATACACAGCCAAGATAACGCAGACAGCTGGTAGCTGTCTGCTTTATCTACACTGAGAATCAATATAGATGGGACCCTATGTCATATTTCCAATTATCTATTTATTTTTATACTCCTTTTCCTGACCTAGATAGCTAGTGTGAGGGCAGCCAATCACAGACGCCGGCACAGAGGGTGGGAGGGACAAACAGTGCATATTCATAAGGGTTAATGATTGGACCAGGAAGCAGTGTGACAGCCTGCAACCAAATTTAGATGTTCTGGCAGGAAAAGCGCTGGTGTAAAAATGCACGTTTTTGCCGTGATTTTTATGTGAGTTTTTTTTCATTGCTTTCAGTGGTAACAATGCAAAAAGAATTAACATGAAATCTGCAAGGAAAAAATCCTGAAAGTGTGCATGAGACGTCAGGAATCTCATAGACTTTGCTGGCATAAGGATATGAAGCAGAAAAAGAAAAAAACGCAACAAAAATGCACAGTGTGCACACAGCCTTATAAATACATGGAGCAGAATTAGAAACTTTCTGTGTGACTTGCAGGTTTTTTAACCGCTGCTGCTGTTTTTCCTCCAGTCTTTACAGAATGCAGTCTCACAGACACAATGAGTAGAGACACTGCAGCTGCATCCCCCTCCCTCCCCTTTACCTTGTTCCTTATGTGCAAGTGGTGGGGGAGCGCTGACCTCTGTCTGCACCCTGCTGCCCCCAATGTCTGGCACTGAGTGGCACAATGATGCTCTTCACACTCCCCTGTTGCCTTTGTGTTGGGGTGTGGTGGTGGGGGCAGGGCACATGAAGTTACAGGGAGTTCACTTTTATTATTTCCAGGAAAGAAGCAAGAACAGAATTTTCCACATTTTCAGATTCTTCCTAATCTCAAATTCCAGGGAGGGAGGCATCACCGATGTGTTCATTGTTGGCTGCTTTTATTAAGATGCATTGATACAATGAAGAATAAGAGACAGTAATTGAGTCACGATAAGAGGTGGACTGGTGCCCCCTACAGGAGCCAGGAGGGGGTGCAGCGAGCTCCTCACTGTTCAGGGCTATAGGAAACCTCAGAATTTGACCTATTATTTAAATCTTAAAGTTTGTTACATTATTTTCTACAACATTTTTAGTATTTTTTTTACCTATATCTCATTCTTTTCAAAAAATAAAAATTAGAACTCTGCCACTGGGATTCAAGAAATTCACATATACATTAGCAGCAGTAAAAAGACTCTAACCCTATTATTTATAGTGAAGCCTCTAATGAGCGTGTGCAAGGGTTATTGTCTCACATCACTTACTGTGAATGGTGGATCCCCTGTTATGTTCTGTAAATAGAGGTGTTATCAAGTCATTGCACAGGAGGAGGAGGTGAGCTGTGATATTACCTATTGTGAATGGTGGGTCTTGTGTTATCTCCTGTAAATAGAGGCGTTATCAGTTATTGTACAGGAGGAGGTGAGCTGTGACATCACCTATTGGGAATGATGGATTCTGTGTTATCTGCTGTATATAGAGGCGTTGTCAGTTATTCTACAGGAGGAGGAGGTGAGACGTGATATGACTTATTGTGAATGGTGGATCCTGTGTAATATGCTGTATATAGATGCGTTATCAGTTATTGTACAGGAGGAGGAGAAGGTGAGCTGGGACATCACCTATTGTGAATGGTGGATCTTGTGTTTTCTACTGTTTATAGAGGTGTTATCAGTCGTTGGTACAGGAGGAGGAGGAGGTGAGCTGTGACATTACTTATTGTGAATGATGGATCCTGTGTTATCTGCTGTATATAGAGGCGTTATCAGTTATTGTACAGGAGGAGAAGGTGAGCTGTCACATCACCTATTGTGAATGGTGGATCCTGTGTAATCTCCTGTATCTAGAGGTGTTATCAGTCATTGAACAGGAGGAAAAGACCTGTGATATCACCTATTATTATTGTTGAATCCTGTGTTGTTATATGGTAATAACAGTAATATATAATCTGGCATGGGCCACTTTAACCCCGGGTATAGTCTGGGCAGGGAGTTAATCTTGCCTATTACACTGATTTGTAATGGGGGTGGCTGATAGACGCCTCTGCATTACTAACCCCTGGGCTTGATGCCAACTGTCAATTCACAGCTGACATCAACACCAAAAGTTTTACCACGATTGACACCGCACCAGGGCAATCAGGAAGAGCCGGACGAAGTGCCAGAATTGGAGCATCTAATGGAGTGGCTGTGGGCTGCTATTTAAAGGCTGGGAAGGCCCAAGTAACAATGGACCTTTCCAACCTAAAAATACCAGCCCCCAGCTTTCTGCTTTATCAAAATTAGGGCAATGCTTATGCTGTGTTTTTGATTTTTCTTTTAACTATTTATTTAGCTTCCCTCTATTCTTGATAGCCAACCAAGGTAAAGCTGAGAGCTGTGTGTTGCAGGCCACAGTTGTCTGCTTTATCAAAAATAGGCTGGAGTGCATGTCATTTTATTTTTTAATTAATTCCCAATCCACATTTCTTTGAATGGCAATTGCCCCCATTTTGCTTCTTTCTGTGGCCCCCTAGGTCTTACTACGACCATGTTACAGCCATTTTACAGGACAGAAGTTCGGTCCCGTTTGACTTATCTTGAGGTTCAAGGTTCGGGGTCAAGTCCGGGTCATAAACCGAACTTTTGACTAAAGTCCAGCAGAACTTGGCGAACCTGAACTTCCACGTTTCCGCTCATCCCTAATTGTGGAGCGTTTCTTAGCCGCTGGTTCCATGGTGAACACTTCTGGCTGGTACCATTATTTCTGGCCTAATAATAAGGAGCTGCAGTAAGACGACACTGGAGACTTTTCTTTCTAAAGTCCGAGGCGCAGAAAACTTGTGATTGTTCAGACATTACATATCAGAGGCTGAAGTTTGATGTGTCCTCGAATCTTCCTGTAAATTCTCCAGGACTTCGGCCCCATTTACTTTTATTTTCTTGATGTCAGCGCAGAACGTGAGGAGTAATTGAATATCTGTGAGACAAAGCCGGACGAGTCCCCAGACACCGGAGGAATAACACCGGGCTCCGCGCACTGACAGGCGGGTGACTCCGGGGTGGAGGCAATCTCAATTTACAGAGATGGAGAATGGATTGCTTAAAAGTGTCAGGGAGAGACGTGCGAGCGACCAATGACAGCGCCGGATTCACCCCGACAGGTAAATGACAGCGGTGACAGCTCCAGTGCCGGCACCGGCCGCCGAAGAAAACCACTCATCCCGTGAAAAACTCAGAATTCATCAGACTGAGCTACAGAATCCAAAATATAAACCAACCAAATATACAGAGAGGGTATCTAAGCCCGGGATGGTACCATCATTGTGCATCTCATATAGCGCCACCATACTCCACTGCGCTGCGCTATACAAATATTGTCATCACTGTCCCCATTGGGGCTCACAATCTACATTACCTATCTGTATGTCATTGGAGTGTGGGAGGAATCCCACCCAAACACGGGGAGAACATGCAAACCCACCCAAACACGGGGAGAACATGCAAACCCACCCAAACACGGGGAGAACATACAAACCCACCCAAACACATGGAGAACATGCAAACCCACCCAAACACGGGGAGAACATGCAAACCCACCCAAACACGGAGAGAACATACAAACCCACCCAAACACTGGGAGAACATGCAAACCCACCCAAACACATGGAGAACATACAAACCCACCCAAACACGGGGAGAACATGCAAACCCACCCAAACACATGGAGAACATGCAAACCCACCCAAACACGGGGAGAACATACAAATCCACCCAAACACGGGGAGAACATACAAACCCACCCAAACACGGGGAGAACATACAAATCCACCCAAACACAGGGAGAACATACAAACCCACCCAAACACGGGGAGAACATGCAAACCCACCCAAACACGGGGAGAACATACAAACCCACCCAAACACGGGGAGAACATACAAACCCACCCAAACACGGGGAGAACATACAAACCCACCCAAACACGGGGAGAACATACAAATCCACCCAAACACGGGGAGAACATACAAATCCACCCAAACACTGGGAGAACATGCAAACCCACCCAAACACTGGGAGAAGATACAAACCCACCCAAACACGGGGAGAACATACAAATCCACCCAAACACGGGGAGAACATACAAACCCACCCAAACACGGGGAGAACATGCAAACCCACCCAAACACGGGGAGAACATGCAAACCCACCCAAACACTGGGAGAACATACAAACCCACCCAAACACGGGGAGAACATGCAAACCCACCCAAACACGGGGAGAACATACAAACCCACCCATACACATGGAGAACATACAAATCCACCCAAACACGGGGAGAACATGCAAACCCACCCAAACACGGGGAGAACGTACAAACCCACCCAAACACGGGGAGAACATGCAAACCCACCCAAACACGGGGAGAACATGCAAACCCACCCAAACACGGGGAGAACATGCAAACCCACCCAAACACGGGGAGAACATACAAACCCACCCAAACACTGGGAGAACATACAAACCCACCCAAACACTGGGAGAACATACAAACCCACCCAAACACGGGGAGAACATACAAATCCACCCAAACACGGGGAGAACATGCAAACCCACCCAAACACGGGGAGAACATGCAAACCCACCCAAACACGGGGAGAACATACAAACCCACCCAAACACGGGGAGAACATACAAACCCACCCAAACACGGGGAGAACATACAAACCCACCCAAACACGGGGAGAACATACAAACCCACCCAAACACGGGGAGAACATACAAACCCACCCAAACACTGGGAGAACATGCAAACCCACCCAAACACGGGGAGAACATACAAACCCACCCAAACACTGGGAGAACATAAAAATCCACCCAAACACGGGGAGAACGTACAAACCCACCCAAACGCGGGGAGAACGTACAAACCCACCCAAACACGGGGAGAACATGCAAATCCACCCAAACACGGGGAGAACATACAAATCCACCCAAACACGGGGAGAACATGCAAATCCACCCAAACACGGGGAGAACATACAAATCCACCCAAACACGGGGAGAACATACAAACCCACCCAAACACGGGGAGAACATACAAATCCACCCAAACACTGGGAGAACATGCAAACCCACCCAAACATGGGGAGAACATACAAACCCACCCAAACACGGGGAGAACATACAAACCCACCCAAACACGGGGAGAACATGCAAACCCACCCAAACACGGGGAGAACATGCAAACCCACCCAAACACGGGGAGAACATGCAAACCCACCCAAACACTGGGAGAACATGCAAACCCACCCAAACACGGGGAGAACATACAAACCCACCCAAACACAGGGAGAACATACAAATCCACCCAAACGCGGGGAGAACGTACAAACCCACCCAAACACGGGGAGAACATGCAAACCCACCCAAACACGGGGAGAACATGCAAACCCACCCAAACACGGGGAGAACATGCAAACCCACCCAAACACGGGGAGAACATGCAAATCCACCCAAACACAGGGAGAACATACAAATCCACCCAAACGCGGGGAGAACGTACAAACCCACCCAAACACGGGGAGAACATGCAAACCCACCCAAACACGGGGAGAACATGCAAACCCACCCAAACACGGGGAGAACATGCAAACCCACCCAAACACGGGGAGAACATGCAAATCCACCCAAACACAGGGAGAACATACAAATCCACCCAAACGCGGGGAGAACGTACAAACCCACCCAAACACGGGGAGAACATGCAAATCCACCCAAACACGGGGAGAACATGCAAATCCACCCAAACACAGGGAGAACATACAAATCCACCCAAACGCGGGGAGAACGTACAAACCCACCCAAACACGGGGAGAACATGCAAACCCACCCAAACACGGGGAGAACATACAAACCCACCCAAACACAGGGAGAACATACAAATCCACCCAAACGCGGGGAGAACGTACAAACCCACCCAAACACGGGGAGAACATGCAAATCCACCCAAACACGGGGAGAACGTACAAATCCACCCAAACATGGGGAGAACATGCAAACCCCCCAAACACGGAGAGAACATACAAACCCCCCCAAACACAGGGAGAACGTACAAACCCACCCAAACACGGGGAGAACATACAAACCCACCCAAACACGGGGAGAACATACAAACCCACCCAAACACATGGAGAACATACAAACCCACCCAAACACGGGGAGAACATACAAATCCACCCAAACATGGGGAGAACATGCAAACTCCTGGCAGATGTTGTCCTTCATGGGATTAGAACCCAGGACCCCAGCGCTGCAAAGCAACAGTGCTAACCACCAAACCACCATATAATGCTAACCACTGAGCCACTGTATAATGCTAACCACTGAGCCACTGTATAATGCTAACCACCGAGCCACTGTATAATGCTAACCACTGAGCTACTGTATAATGCTAACCACTGAGCCACTGTATAATGCTAATCACTAAACCACCATATAATGCTAACCACTCAGCAATCGTATAATGCTATCCACTGAGCTACCGTATAATGCTATCCACTGAGCCACCGTATAATGCTAATCACTGAGCAATGTATAATGCTAATAACTGAGCCACCGTATAATGCTAATCACTGAACCACCATACAATGCTAACCACTGAGCCACCGTATAATGCTAACCACTCAGCCACAGTGTAATGCTAACCCTGAGCCACCATATAATGCTAACCACTGAGCCCTGTATAATGCTAACCACTGAGCCACCACATAATGCTAACCACTGAGCCAAAGTAAAATAATAACCACAAAGCCACTGTATAATGCTGACCACTGAGCCACTGTAAAATGCTAACTGCTGAGTCACCATATAATGCTAACCACTGAGCCACCACAGTACCCAACCTGTCATGGATGATCTCATGTGATGTTCTAGTGTATCTCAGCCTGTCATTCATGATACTTTCTGATGAGCAAAAGTATCTAAACCTGTCATATGTAACACTGTGCTTCTGAGCTGCTGTATTCATGTGTCATGAGCTGCTGTATCTAAGCTTCTTATATCTGACACTGTATCTAATCCTGTAATCTGTAATACTGTCTAAAGTCATAATGTATCTAAGCCTAGGATGGGCACTATGTGATAGGTTTGTTCATCCTCGCCCGTGTGTGACACTGTTCGTGGTCGGGGTCCGGTCTGCAGGCACATGGTGTTGGAGGGGCCTGGACGCCGTTCTTGGTTATTATGGGAGCTGGACTCTGGGATGGACGCTGATCCTCGTCTGATGCCGGAGGTGGAGTCGGGAAGGATTATTCCCCTAATATGGAGTTCCCTCTCGGCCCCGGGGGGTTTTGTCTTCCCTGGATCATGTTGGGTTGTTGATCGTTCTCGATGGACCTCCTTCAAGCTATGACACTACATTACAACCTGAGAGGCTGACGCGGTACCCTAACCCCCATCATGACATGCTGCCGGATTCATTATCCGATAGCCCCGGGGATGGTGCAGGTCTCAGCCCCTGTATGTTTCCTACCTTGTAGCAGGGTCACTGGGGGGTGGAGGACTTCTGCACGCTCTCTATTAGAGTTACCTTTATAAGTGATATGAATGGCTGGAAGCGTCCGGTCCGGGGATAGTGACGGACACATTTATCTTACACATTATCCTGCACATCTGGGGATTTCACTAATGTTTCTCCTAATGTAAGTGTGAAGATCACAATGTATCATGCGGCCGAGACGACATTGCTACAAACCACCGGTCATATTACATTAATTGCTGAGTTTTGCATTGAGTCTTTAAAGTGTATCTATAATATCCATTGATTAACATTGTATCCAAAAATAATCATTCATGTCATATTTCTTCATCATTCTGTCCTATAATTCACTATTACTATTGTTTCTGACTCCCCAGAATCTCTGCAAGAAGCCGAGCCGATAGTATACACCCAAGAAACAGACGAGGTTGCAGATTGTTGGGTTGGGTCCAAGTGTTTCCCGTCTATTGCAGGCAGAGGTGCAGGAGCTTGTGCTGCAGCTGGTTGTCTTACAGACAGATATGGGGCAGATATAGGGTTTTAGAAAGCGAAGAAGAGGTGGATGGCTGATCTCCTATAGAAAAATATAGGAACATTTTCTCTATGTTCCAGGTCTCCTATTGCAGGCGTAATGGAGGGGCAGCTAGTTATCTTAGAGACAGACACAAGTCACTTCTAAGGACTTCTAAGGTTATAAGAACAAAAGAAAGAGGATAGCCAATCTCCTGGAGAAACATATAGGAGAATTCTATGTTCCTTTTATTCTATTGTAGGCAGAAAGGAAGGAAGTGATTCTGCTGCAGGTAGTTGTCTTACCGACAGACATAAGTCAGATGTAGGGTTTTAGAAAGTCAAGAAAAGGATGGCTGATCTCCTATAGAAACAGATAGGAAATTTCTGCCTATGTTCCAGATCTCCTATTGCAGCGTAACGATGGAGCAGCTAGTTACCTTACAGACAGACAGAAGACAGTTCTAAGGTAAGAAGAAGAAAAGAAGAAGGATTGGTAATCTCATGGAGAAACAAAGGGTAATTCTATGTTCCTAGTATTCTATTGTAGGCAGAAAGGAAGGAAGGGATTCTGCTGCAGGTAGTTGTCATACCGACAGACATGAGTCAGTTCTAAGGTTTTAAAAAGCAAAGAAGAGGTGGATGGCCAATCTCCTGTAGATATACTGGAGGATTTTGACTATATTCCTGTTGTCCTTGTGCAGGCAGAAATGTGGGGAGAGCTTCTGCTGCAGCTGGTTGTTTTACAGACAGCCCTTGATTGGATATACGATTATCAGGTAGAACATAGATTACTGTTTTCTTGGAGAAATGTAAACAAGAATTCTGTAATTCAGGTCTACTATTACAGCCATAGAGGTGCGGGAGCTTCTGCTGCAGCTGGTTGTCTTACAGACAGACATGGGTCAGATCTAAGGTTTTAAAAAGCAAAGAAGAGGGGGATGGCTGATCTCCTGTAGGTACAAATGGGAGAATTCTAACTAAGTTCTCCTATTGCAGGTAGAGAGGTGGGTTGTAGGTACTGCCACAGCTAGTTGTCTTATAGACTGACATGGGTCAGATGTAGAGTTTCAGGGTGAATAGAAGAGGGGTATGGCTGATCTTGTGGAGATACATGTAGAAGAATTTTATGTTCCTGGTCTTCTATTGAAGGCAGTGAAGTGGGGGAGAAATTCTGCTGCAATTAGTTGTCTTACAGACAGACACAGGTCACATCTAAGGTTATAAGAAGGGAAGAAGAGGGAGATGGCTGCCCTGATGTAAATACATAAGAAATAATTCTGCCTATGTTCTTGGTCTACTATTGCATACAGAGACGTGTGGGAGAGATCCTGCTGCAGGTGGTTGTCTTAAAGACAGACATGAGTTAGATGTAAGATTGTAAGAAAGAAGGATGAGTAAGATCATTATTCTGCTGGAGAAACTTGTAGGACAATTCTATGTTCCTGGTCTCTTATTACAGGCAGCGTGGAGGGGAAGATGCTGCTGCAGGTGGTTGTCTTACAGACAGAAACGCGTTGGAAGTAAGATTGTAAGAAAGAAGGTAGAGGGAGATTTTTGTTATGGAGAACGATCTAGGACAATTCTTTGTTCCTGGTCTCCCATTACAGCCAGAGAGGAGAGGAAGATTCTGCTGCAGATAGTTGCCTTACAGACGGACATGAGTTAGATGTAAGATTGTAAGACAGACGGTAGAAGGAGATTATTGTTCTCATAGAGAAACTTGTAGGACAATTCTATGTTTCTGGTCTCCCAGTACAGCCAGAGAGGAGGGGAAGATGCTGCTGCAGTTGGTTGTCTTACAGACGGACATGAGTTAGATGTAAGATTGTAAGAAAGATGGTAGAAGGAGATTATTGTTCTCCTGCAGAAACTTGTAGGTCAATTCTATGTTCCTGGGCTCCTATTACAGGCAGAGAGGAGGGGAAGATGCTGCTGCAGGTGGTTGTCTTACAGATAGATACAAGGAAGATCTAAGGTTTGTGAAGGACTAAAGAGGGGAAACTCACTGATATCTGGAGCAAATATTGGAGATTTCTTTCTCCTTTTCTCATGGTTTGGTGAGTGAGGGCTGAGAGTTGAGCGATTTGTCGCCATTTCATTCTTTTCTGCATTGTTTCTTGCCTTCTGCCTTTAAATAATCCATGTTCTAAACATCCAATTTCCTGATTTTATAAATACAAAGTATGAGGGCACGAAAATCATCAAATATGGAAGTCACAAGTGCGTTAATAATGTCATTTGTCTGCCACTTTGATCTTCGGTAGGAAATAATCGCGGCTGTTACGAAGGAAGTCGAGATCTTGTAAAAAAAAATGAGTTTGGAGCAGAATGGTGGAAATGTAAATGACAATTTAGGTGTTAATGCTTCTTTAGGAGGCTGCGGTAATGAGGGCGATATTTTTACGTGATGAACCAGCCTCTGACACCAATACTTTATTACCCATCAGATTTCCTTGCTAAGCAATTTGGAAAACATCTGTTAGCCTGCGGCAGAAACCGTCTCCCCCCCCCCCCCGAGCGCAGGCAGCACGGTGAGAGATGGCAGCGTGAGCGCGGACTGCAGGTCACCACCTCTGATGGTGGCCAAAGGCGTGAGATAGGTGCCTGACCCACTAATGTATGACAGAATGAGCCAATATAGACCGCCACCCACTGCACTGGATAGCGACTGTTACCGCCGTATATCCCGTGGACGGCCATGGAAATCTGCTCACAAATCACTAGAAAACCTAATCTGACTACCTGATACTCTGTTGGGAGACATGTATGCTCTATGTGTCTGTATGGGGCCACCTAGTGGATGTGATTTGCATTGCTGCCTATCATTGATTTTACTAGTGTGTTGCAACATTGTATCACATTGTCCTTAATTGAATTGCTGTAGCTGCCCCATCCTGCGTCCTAGCTGCCTTAAAGGGGTTGTTCACTATTGGATTATCCTTTACTAAGGACCCAAAGAAGTGCAAAAAAATATATAAACTCCCCTACCTTCCTGGCGCTGCGCCCCCTGCTGGTCTGTGACAGCTGCAGACAATCAGTGGCCGCCGATCAGCTGAACGCCTGTGATTCCCTCACATGTATGTTTGAAATATGTTCAAAATGTAGTAAAAGATACATTGTTGCTTTGTGTCTTCTTTTTCCCTGCCCTGTACATTGTTGTATATTCCCGTTGGGGGTTTGATGTTTTTTGGGTGGAGAGCGGATGTATTTATTGACACCAGTTTTTGGTCTATCTGTCATTTTAATCACTTTTTGCTGTTTTTTCTCCAGTAGCGCAGTGAGTCGGGGACCAGCACCACACATTTGGCGTTTTCATCTTTTTGCAACAATGTTTACAGCATAGTTACTGAATTTTATCTTTTGATCAGTCAGAATTTTATGGATGCAGCAACATTAAATGCTAATTATGATATATAGCGGAGTATTGCAGTAAGAAGGGAAAAGGGAGGTGTCCAACCTGAGGATGGCAGCCTGCACCCCAAGATCGCATGAGTGATTGACAGCTGTATCTAAAGGGTTAACAGCACTGATCAGAGCTCAGCAAATGAGAATGCACCATAAATGTGGACCCCAGCGTGGACTCACTTCACTAGACCACCAGGGAATATAACAGTAACTCTAGACCACCAGGGAATATAAAAGTAACTGTAGACCACCAGGGAATATAAAAGTAGCTCTAGACCACCAGGGAATATAAAAGTAACTCTAGACCAGCAGGGGATATAAAAGTAGCTCTAGACCATCAGGGAATATAAAAGTTACTCTAGACTACCAGGGTATATAAAAGTAACGCTAGACCACCAGGGAATATAAAAGTAACTCTAGACCACCAGGGAATATAACAGTAACTCTAGACCACCAGGGAATATAAAAGTAACTTTAGACCACCAGGGAATATAACAGTAACTCTAGACCACCAGGGAATATAACAGTAACTCTAGACCACCAGGGAATATAAAAGTAACTCTACACCACCAGAGAATATAAAAGTAACTCTAGACCACCAGGGAATATAACAGTAACTCTAGACCACCAGAGAATATAACAGTAACTCTAGACCACCAGGGAATATAAAAGTAACTCTAGACCACCAGGGAATATAAGAGTAACTCTAGACCACCAGGGAATATAGAATTAACTCTTTCACTATTCTAGTCCCCAAGGGAATATAGAGTTAACTCTCCCATCCCTAGTCCAGCAGGGATTATAGAATTAACTCTTTAACTACCCTAGTCCATTAGGGAATATAGAATTAACTATTTCACTACAGGAAATATACAATTAACTCTTTCACTATCCTAGTCCATTAAGGGAATATAGAATTAACTCTTTCACTACCCTAGTCCATTAACGGAATATAGAATGAACTCTTTCACTATCCTAGTCAATTAGGGAATATAGAATTAACTCTTTCTTATCCAAAGGTAATATAGAATTAACGCTTTCACTACCCTAGTCCATAGGGAATAAGGAGCTAAAGTTTTCCCATCCCTAGTCCACTAGGGATTATAGAATTAACTCCTTAATTACCCTAGTCCACCAGGGTTTGTTTCCACTTACCAATGTCCTTATTACAGCGCCTCTGCTGCCTCAAGAACAGATTGAGTAGAAATGTTTTCCATTTTAGGATGTTTTTTCTTCTTTTTTTTCTTTTCTATTGCTATATATTTGCCTCCCGGAGTCCGGAGGATGCGGCGTTTATCCTTGTTTGGCCAGAAAATAACAACTTGTCTTGTATTTTACCCTCTTGATATTGAAGTCATCATTCCAGAGGATACAAGCAGTATACAGCCAGTATACGGCAGATATAATAGGGCCGTCTGCACATCTTTGCATCCGGCTGATAATTTGCTGTTGTTTTCCCAGCAGCCGATGAGGTCAGGACATTAATAGGCGGCAGCGACCCCCGGCCCCGCAATATACCGAGATTATTAATATTATTATTCCTATCGCTCATTATTATAAATAAGCGGCCGCAGGACACAAGGGGCGAACAAACGAGCTCGGTATTTACTGCAAATAATCCGAGGTGTCAGCGCAGGTAACGAGGGAATGCGCCAAAAGTGCACGGACCGCACAGACGGTATATGGGGCCGCCATGGGGCTGGTGAAACCCCCCGCCAGCTCAGTGCTGACCTATACGATATAAATATGGTAATCGCTGCGTGGTATAGGACCCGCGCAGATCTAGATCATCCGTCCATGAACAATCCCTTTAAATGCCATCATCCCGGGCTGCCACTAGGAATTTCAGGGCCCCTGACTGGCATAATTTTGGGGCCCCCTTGAGACTCCACCCCAGCTCCGCCTCCACACCTCACACACAAGCCAATAAATGAAGCGTGAGGGGACCCCCTTCTGTTTGTCCCCCCCTGGTGGCGGCCCTGCATCATCACATGAACCTCAATCCTGGACACCAAAAAAAGCCACAACAAAAACAAATCAAGGATGGAGGAAAGTCAATAATAATATAGTCCTGGGCAATCCTAAGGCCATGTGCTCACGCTGCAGATTTGGGGCAGAAATTTTCTGCATCAATTCTGCACCTTCTGGTAGAAAGATGTATCCAAAAAACGCATCCGATTTATGTCCGATTTTGGTCAGTTTTTCCGTGCATTTTTTTTAGTGAAGTCAATGGTTGGAAAAGCTGAAAAACAGAAAAAAAACACCCCAACCATTGACACGCTGCAGGTTTTTTTCTGTATCAAATCTGCAAGGAAAAAAAAAATGCAACAGCACTTCCGAAATCTCATAGACTTTGTGGCTTCAGGAGAGGCATGCTGATTTTGGAGCAGATTTTGAAAAAAAAAAAAAGCATAATAATAGCATAAAAAACCGCAGCGTGTGCACAAGGATTTAGAGCTACGACGTGACAATGATGGAGGAAAGCAGCCAAGGGCCGAGCAATTGATTGTAAGGATCCTAGGCACATGAGATGGGGGGATATAAGCCCCCATTAGCCTGAGCCCACCTCGTGGCACAACACTTCTAGCAGCAGGATTAATTTGTTATAGTTAATGACCTATTGATTACTAATATACCTAATGTCATTGATCATTGTTTTTCGGGTTAATGAACCCTGCACCTCACATCTGTCCACTCTCCAATTAGCGGAATATATTGATGAGCATCACCTCATTATATATCCAGTGTGAGATGCAGAAATCCGGATTGATCGGCGCTCGGAGCCCCGCATGGTGGTGATGCCACGTGTACGGCACATGTAATAATGGCCGGGGTAGAAGCAATGTGTGGCTGTAATTTAAAAAAAAATGTTACAGATTAAATGTAAACCATAGAGGTCAGCAATTGGTTAAAAAACCTAAATAAATCCTAATAGTCACCTCTCTGCATACCCCTGCGGTTGCCGCTGCAGTGTGCTGTGTGCCGTCCCACCCTCCGTGCCACTTCTTGCCACCATTGTTGGGATCATCTCTGGTGCCTTCACTTTAGGCAGTGACCAGTGTTTGGACATCACCACATATCTAAGGACGTTTTTATAAATAAAGACATAAGACATTGCCAAAAATTGTAACAAAAAAATCAATTCTACATTAAACACAAAAACGGAGGATCACTTGTCTCTGAATCTAGTGTGGCTCCTGCCATTGTTGTGGTGTGGCTCCTGCCATTGTGGTGGCGTGGCTCCTGCCATTGTGGTGGCGTGGCTCTTGCCATTGTGGTGGCGTGGCTCCTGCCATTGTGGTGGTGTGGTTCCTGCCATTGTGGTGGCGTGGCTCCTGCCATTGTGGTGGCGTGACTCCTGCCATTGTGGTGGCGTGGCTCTTGCCGTTGTGGTGGCATGGTTCCTGCCATTGTGGTGGCGTGGCTCCTGCCATTGTGGTGGCGTGGCTCCTGCCATTGCGGTGCAGGATGGCCTCTGCCATTGTGGTGGCGTGGCTCCTGCCATTGTGGTGGCTTGGCTTCTGCCATTGTGGTGGCACGGCTTCTGCCATTGTGGTGGCGTGGCTCCTGTCATTGTGGTGGCGTGGCTCCTGTCATTGTGGTGGCGTGGCTCCTGTCATTGTGGTGGTGTGGCTCCTGCCATTGTGGTGGCTTGGCTTCTGCCATTGTGGTGGCACGGCTTCTGCCATTGTGGTGGCGTGGCTCCTGTCATTGTGGTGGCGTGGCTCCTGTCATTGTAGTGGCGTGGCTCCTGTCATTGTGGTGGTGTGGCTCCTGCCATTGTGGTGGTGTGGCTCCTGCCGTTGCGGTAGTGGATCTCCTGCCATTGCGGTGGAGTAACTCCTGCCATTGTGGTGGCGTGGCTCCTGCCATTGTAGTGGCGTGGCTCCTGCCATTGTAGTGGCATGGCTTCTGCCATTGTGGCGGCATGGCTCCTGCCATTGTGGTGGCGTGGCTCCTGCCATTGTGGTGTGGCTCCTGCTATTGTGGTGCAGGATGGCTCCTGCCATTGTGGTGGCGTGGCTCCTACCATTGCGGTGGCGTGACTCCTGCCATTGCGGTGGCGTGACTCCTGCCATTGTGGTGGTGTGGCTCCTGCCATTGTGGTGGTGTGACTCCTGCCGTTGTGGTGGTGTGGCTCCTGCCATTGTGGTGGTGTGGCTCCTGCCATTGTGGTGGTGTGGCTCCTGCCATTGTGGTGGCGTGGCTCCTGCCTTTGTGGTGCAGGATAGCATGGAACATTGATGACTATGGATGAATGTGAATGAGTGCTTATGAGTAGATCCGGCTTTTCTCGCTATATTTATATGAACAGAAGTTTTTTAGTCTGAGGCCATCAGAAGATACCACGTGTGAGTCACGTCTGCCACTTTGGAGCCCACGTCTTATTGTTGGCCAAAATATAACATCTCGCCCTATTAAAGTATAAAGACCCGTGGACGCGTCCCACTTGGATACATTGTGTCAGGCTGAATGGCGCGCACGTTGCAGCATTATTGCAGCGCCGGCTCCCGCTGTTCCCGAGATGCTGTTTGCCGAGCGGCTGTAATAGTATAATAATGTGCGACAATTCCGTCCGCGGCGCTCACCGGGTCACACAAGAATTACCGCTAAACTATTAGACCTTGAGAATGCGAGAGATAGCGAGCGACGCCACGCGCAAAGAAAAAGCTATTCCATTTCTCTTGGCCGGACTCTGTCACCGGAGATATTACATGTTCACCCGCGTCTTCCTCCGCTCATTGTTCTGGCTTATTGTGGAGAGATGAAACGCTATGGTGTGAAGAATGAGGCTCCGAAAAATGGAACCCCCCCTCCCCCTCCTCCTCCTGCCCCCCCTTCCTCCCATCCCCGGCAGCTATTTGCTTGAGGTTTTTATTATTTTACTTCTGCCGCTTCTCTATTAGTAGTTTAGAGCAATTTTTTTTTTTGTGTTTTGGTTTTTCTTTGTCTCCTTCGGCCTTTGTGACCTTGTGTGATTTTTCTCATCTTTTCTCCTTTATTTGTGCAGGACACAATGAAACAATGTAGCAAACAGGAGCAGAATAGCGATAAGGCTACTGGGGAGTATGGAGGTGCTGGGGAGTATGGAGGAGCTGGGGAGTATGGAGGTGCTGGGGAGTATGGAGACGCTGGGGAGTATGGAGGTGCTGGGGAGTATGGAGGCGCTGGGGAGTATGGAGGTGCTGGGGAGTATGGAGGCACTGGGGGGTATGGAGACGCTGGAGAGTATGGAGGCGCTGGGGAGTATGGAGGAGCTGGAGAGTATGGAGGAGCTGGAGAGTATGGAGGAGCTGGAGAGTATGGAGGTGCTGGGGAGTATGGAGGAGCTGGGGAGTATGGAGGAGCTGGGGAGTATGGAGGAGCTGGAGAGTATGGAGGAGCTGGAGAGTATGGAGGAGCTGGAGAGTATGGAGGCTGCTGGGGAGTATGGAGGTGCTGGGGAGTATGGAGGCGCTGGGGAGTATGGAGGCTGCTGGGGAGTATGGAGGCGCTGGGGAGTATGGAGGCACTGGGGGGTATGGAGACGCTGGAGAGTATGGAGGCGCTGGAGATTGTAGAGGCGCTGGGGAGTATGGAGGCGCTGGGGAGTATGGAGGCTGCTGGGGAGTATGGAGGCTGCCGGGGAGTATGGAGGCGCTGGGGAGTATGGAGGCACTGGGGGGTATGGAGACGCTGGGGAGTATGGAGGCACTGGGGGGTATGGAGATGCTGGGGAGTATGGAGGCGCTGGGGAGTATGGAGGCTGCAGGGGAGTATGGAGGCGCTGGGGAGTATGGAGGCGCTGGGGAGTATGGAGGCTGCTGGGGAGTATGGGGGCTCTGGGGAGTATGGAGGCGCTGGGGAGTATGGGGGCTCTGGGGAGTATGGAGGCGCTGGGGAGTATGGAGGCTGCTGGGGAGTATGGGGGCTCTGGGGAGTATGGAGGCGCTGGGGAGTACGGGGGCTCTGGGGAGTATGGAGGCGCTGGGGAGTATGGAGGCTGCTGGGGAGTATGGAAGCTCTGGGGAGTATGGAGGCGCTGGGGAGTATGGAGGCTGTTGTGGAGTCTGGAAGCACTGGGAAGTATTGCGATGCTGGGGAGTATGCAGGCGCTGGGGAGTATGGAGGCTGCTGGGGAGTATGGAGGCTGCTGGGGAGTATGGAGGCTGCTGGGGAGTATGGAGGCGCTGGGGAGTATGGAGGCGCTGGGGAGTCTGGAAGCACTGGGGAGTATAGAGATGCTGGGGAGTATGGAGGCTCTGGGGAGTATGGAGGCTGCTGGGGAGTATGGAGGCGCTGGGGAGTATGGAGGCGCTGGGGAGTCTGGAAGCACTGGGGAGTATAGAGATGCTGGGGAGTATGGAGGCTCTGGGGAGTATGGAGGCGCTGGGGAGTATGGAGGCGCTGGGGAGTATGGAGGCTGCTGGGGAGCATGGAGGCTGCTGGGGAGTCTGGAAGCACTGGGGAGTATTGCGATGCTGGGGAGTATCTAGGCGCTGGGGAGTATGGAGGTGCTGGGGAGTATGGAGGCGCTGGGGAGTATGGAGGCGCTGGGGAGTATGGAGGCGCTGGGGAGTATGGAGGCTGCTGGGGAGTATGGAGGCGCTGGGGAGTATGGAGGCGCTGGGGAGTATGGAGGCGCTGGGGCGTATGGAGGCGCTGGGGAGCATGGAGGCTGCTGGGGAGTATGGAGGCGCTGGGAAGTATGGAGGCGCTGGGGAGTATGGAGGCGCTGGGGAGTATGGAAGCACTGGGGAGTATGGAGGCTCTGGGGAGTATGGAGGCTCTGGGGAGTATGGAGGCGCTGTGGAGGACGGAGAGGCTGGGGAGTATGGAGGCCTGACACTGTTCATGAGTGTACCCCACCATTGTTGATAGAGGCACTTTGCTTGGCACTGTTGATGAGTGTACCCCACCATTGGTACAGGGGCACTTTGCTTGGCACTGTTGATGAGTGTACCCCACCATTGGTCACAGGGGCACTTTGCCTGGCAGTGTTGATGAGGGTACTGTGGAGCCGCTTATCAGGCATCTCTTGCACTATTCATTAGGGCTTTGGCACAGTGGATAGTTGTGCCCCATGCATGGCCCTATTCTGTACAATACTCTGACACTGTTTGTTTAGATACTGTGTTGGGCGTTATTTAGGAGATCTCCTACCTGTATTGTACTATTCACAGAAATACTCGTAATAATGGTATAATGTATAATGGTCATAGTAAGGGTTTGGCTGCAGAAGGAAGCAAAATGGGGGTAAGAGCAGGACCGTTACACATCCCGTGTTTCCCAGAAGATAACGCAGCAATTAGACTCTTTTTCTGGACCCTCTCATTAAACTACATGAATATTCATTGCTTCCACACCTTTCCTCTGTGCCAGTGTCTGTGATTGACTGCAATCATACTGCTATACATGTCCCCCCCACCCTCTGTGTTAGCATCTCAGTCCATATTCAGGGTCTGACACTAGGTGTCTGGTGTGAACCCTAAACGCTACCGTTTGGATTCACCCATCTCTACTCACTATCACTGTATAATGTTCTCAGCGCTGCTGCTACTTTCTATTTGATATTTTATTTCATAGTAGTGCTGGATTCAAAGCTAGACTGCTTAGTACTTCTGTAGAATGTCCTCCATGCTGCTGCTTCTTTCTAATTTATCTTTCCAGTTCTGTATTCACATCTACACTGCTCAGTACTGCTGTATAATGGCCTCCATGCTGCTGTATAATGTTCTCCATGCTGTTGTATAGTGTCATCCATGCTGCTGTATAGTGTCCTCCATGCTGCTGTATAATCTCATCCATGCTGCTGTATAATGTCCTCCATGCTGCTGTATAATGTCCTCCATGCTGCTGTATAATGTTCTCCATGCTGCTGTATAACGTCCTCCATGCTACTGTATCATGTCCTCCATACTGCTGCTGTATCGTGTCCTCCATGCTGCTGTATAACGTCCTCCATGTTACTGTATCACATCCTCCTTGCAGCTGTATAACATCATCCATGCTGCTGTATCATGCCATTCATACTGCTGCTGTATCATGTCCTCCATGCTACTGTATAATGTCCTCCATGCTACTGTATAATGTCCTCCATGCTGCTGTATAATGTCCTCCATGCTGTTGTATAGTGTCATCCATGCTGCTTTATAGTGTCATCCATGCTGCTGTATAACGTCCTCAGTGCTGCTGTATAGTGTCCTCCATGCTGCTGTATAATGTCCTCCATGCTGCTGTATAATGTCCTCTGTGCTGCTGCTTCTGATTATGCGCTACATAGAGACATAAGAGCAGGAATCTCTCATGTCTGTGTGTCCTGTCTATGGCAGACATTATAGCACCTCATCTACAACCACAAGCTCAGAGGCAGCTGAAAAGTGGAGATTGGATTTTTCTGTCTGAAGATGTGAACAAGGATGCTATTTAATCACAGCGAGCAGAGATTCAGAAATTGTAAAGGATTAAAAATGTGTAATATTATAAAGTTGCTGCATGTTTCATTACATGATGACTGCAGTTTATAAATCCTTTTGGCAAGCTCTTTTTTTAAACTTCTTCAAAACTTAAAAGCGCCGGTGTCACCACCTTTCCTTCCCTGCTGTCCGGTAATTAGTGCCGCAGAGGTTATAGCCGATCACTTCTGCAGAGCTCATGGAGAACACACCTGTGTGCAGCTTTATTGAAGTGCAGAGGTTGTCACCCCCTCCCCTTCCCGGAGCCCGGCCCGGCGGACATCTGTGTGATCCGGTCTAGTTCAGGTACAGATGTGGCTCTGGGTTCTTTTTCCAGGCAGGGAAGATTCTGTGTCTTGAAGGAAGCGTTTCATCCTGAGTGTGACAGAAGCCTTTATCTGCTGCAGTGTTTTATGCCGCGCTCGGACACCACGCTTCCTTTACAGGCATCGCTTCCTTTTGTCTTTTATCCTTCAACCTGCTCTGAATTCTCCCTGCAAAATCGAAAAATCGTGCAGCATTTCTACAAATGGCGAAACCCATCAGGAAAGAAAACATCAGCCCCAAACGTGGCTCGTACAATGGGGCCAGATTGTGTCTCCTCAAGTGAAGTGGGTCTGAGCTGCAGATTTAGGAAGAGGAGCAGTTGCATAACTAGAGTTTGAGCCTGCCCCCCCCATATATTGGTCATATGTATGGGTCATTGTAGCATTAAAAATCCTATACAGACATACAAGTTGCCCCTCCCCTTCATTATGTACTAATGTCCCCCATCCTGGGCCGCTTCCTAATAAACATAACCCCCATCCTGGTAAATATGTCAACCATCCTGGTATATAGCCCCCTCCACCTGGTATATAGCCCTCCATCCTGGTATTTAGGGCCCTCATCCTGGTATTTAGCGCTCCATCCTGGTTTATAACCCCCTCATTCTTGTACATAGCCCCCATCATGCTATATAGCCCCCTCATCCTGGTATGTAAACCTCCATCCTGGTATGTAGCCCACATCATGCTATATAGCCCCCTCATTCCAGTATATAGCCCCCTCATCCTCGTATATAGCCCCCTCATCCTGGTATATAGGCCCCTCATCCTGATATATAGCTCTCCATCCTGGTATATAGCTCTTCATCCTAGTATATAGCTTTCCATTCTGGTATATATCCCTCAATTCTGGTATGTAGCCCTCCATCCTGTTATATAGCCCTCACCCCGTTATATGGCCCTCATCATGCTTTATAGCCACCTCATCCTGGTATATAGCACTCATCATGCTATATAGCTCTCCATCCTGGTATATAGATCTTCATCTTGGTATATAGTTTTCCATCCTGGTATATAGCCCTCAATTTTGATATGTAGCCCTCCATCCTGGTATATAGCCCTCATCCTAGTATATAGCCCTCAATCTGGTATATGGCCCCCATCTTGCTATATAGTTGCCTCATCCTGGTATATAGCCCCCATCCGTTAATATAGCCCCCACCACATACATAGCACAGTAAAAAAAACAAAAACAAAAAAATAATTGTACTAACCTACCCTGTGCTCCTCCGGCGTCCTCATGCGATGCTGGCATGCCAGCAAATGAACAGCGTATAAGCAGCGCAGCGCATGACGTCAGTGTCATGCGCAGCCACTCACAGCAGCGGCAGCTGTCAGCATATTCTCTGCTTCCCATGCCCAGGATTGTGTGCGTGGGGAGCAATGAATATTTACTGGCAGCTGGTATATCGCAGCACAGGAGCCTGACAGCTCTCTGTACTGCGATGTATTTCAGCTGGATGCGTTCCCTCGGACACAAATCCATCTGACTCAGGGGCTGGGGTCGGCGGGCCCCCTGCACCCCTGGGCCCAGTAGCAGTAGCGATCTCTGCGACTGCGGTAGTTACACCCCTGGAGAGGAGCATTTAGATATAATATATATATTTATGTGTGTGTGTGTATATATATATATATATATATATATATATATATATCAGATAGTATAATGTCCTCCATGCTGCTGTATAGTGTTTTCCATGCTGCTGTATAATATCCTCCATTCTGGTGTATAATGTCCTCCATGCTGCTGTATAGTGTTTTCCATGCTGCTGTATAATATTCTCCATGCTGGTGTATAACGTCCTCCATGCTGCTGTATAGTGTTTTCCATGCTGCTGTATAATGTCCTCCATGCTGGTGTATAATGTCCTCCATGCTACTGTATCATGCCCTCCATGCTGCTGTATAATGTCCTCCATGCTGGTGTATAATGTCCTCCATGCACCGGTATAATGTCCTCCATGCTGTTGCTGTATAATGTCCTCCATGCTGCTGTATAGTGTTTTCCATGCTGCTGTATAATGTCCTCCATGCTGGTGTATAATGTTCTCCATGCAACTGTATAATGTCCTCCATGCACCTGTTTAATGTCCTCCATGCTGCTGTATAATGTCATCCATGCTGTTGCTGTATAATGTCCTCCATGCTGCTGTATAGTGTTTTCCATGCTGCTGTATAATATCCTCCATGCTGGTGTATAATGTCCTCCATGCTTTTGTATAGTGTTTGCCATGCTGCTGTATAATATCCTCCATACTGCTGCTGTATAGTGTCCTCCATGCTGCTGTATAATGTCCTCCATGCTGGTGTTTAATGTCCTCCATGCTGCTGTATAATATCCTCCATGCTGCTGTATACTGTAGTGTCCTCCATGCTGCTGCTACTGAACATGTGCCACATAGGGACAGGAGTGAAGTAATGTTTCGTGTTTTGCATGCTGTGTATGGGAGACATCATAGAAGATAGTCTCCACTCACCAACTCAGAGATAATTAAACCAAAAACTGGTGAAAAATGCAGTTTACAAGTGATATATAGATCAGAAACAATGCTATTCCTAATGTGCACACACTACAGCTTATCCTGAACACGCAATATACTCAATAAGTGTCTAGCAAGTATTATAATACTAATGGTCTAAGGAAATACTATTCATGTGCTGAAAAAAGTGGTCAGGCTGTAACAATTAAAAAATGAAACATTGTATCAAAGGTGAAAAATGACAACAATAGTAAAATAATAGACGATTGATTCCTTGTAAGCTCGCCACCAAATTCACCTTCATAGCCCTAAAGTTCAGAGGGTGACAGCGAGTTCAGGCCAAGACAAGGGCACATAACTCCGGGGGGACGGAGCGGACCGTGCTGTTCTGCTTCTGCAAACACTTAAATTGGGAATCTTTTGTCCTTTTCATTTTGCAGGTAATTAAACTATTCCTCAATTTGAGAAATGATGGTGGAGACTGACTTACATGAAACCATTTTAATTGGTAATTTCAGAGAAGAATTTATCACTCCTCATGTAACTAAATGAGGCTGTGAATCTCTGACTTCGACTTTTTTCTGCTATACTATTTTCTTAATATTGACTGGCCAGACGAGGATTACATCAAAACGCTTTAATTAAAGAGCACTGGACGATAGAATTAATCAGCTCACAAAAAGGTGTTAAATATTTCACAGTGGAAAAGAAGTCACTAGTCAGACATTTATACAGTCTGCAATCTAACATTTCCTATGGAGTATTCTACCCAAAGTAGGAACAAACCATTATATACAAGAATATAACTACTATAATACTGCCCCCTATATACAAGAATATAACTACTATAATACTGCCCCCTATGTACAAGAATATAACTACTATAATACTGCCCCTATGTACAAGAATATAACTACTATAATACTGCTCCTATATACAAGAATATAACTACTATAATACTGCTCCTATGTACAAGAATATAACTACTATAATACTGCTCCTATATACAAGAATATAACTACTATAATACTGCTCCTATATACAAGAATATAACTACTATAATACTGCCCCCTATATACAACAATATAACTACTATAATACTGCCCCTATGTACAAGAATATAACTACTATAATACTACTCCTATATACAGGAATATAACTACTATAATACTGCTCCTATATACAAGAATATAACTACTATAATACTGCTCCTATATACAAGAATATAACTACTATAATACTGCTCCTATGTACAAGAATATAACTACTATAATACTGCTCCTATATACAAGAATATTACTACTATAATACTGCCCCCTATGTACAAGAATATAACTACTATAATATTGCCCCCTATGTACAAGAATATAACTACTATAATACTGCCCCCTATGTACAAGAATATAACTACTATAATACTGCCCCCTATATACAAGAATATAATTACTATAATACTGCCCCTATGTACAAGAATATAACTACTATAATACTGCCCCCTATATACAAGAATATAACTACGATAATACTGCCCCTATGTACAAGAATATAACTACTATCATACTTCCCCTATATACAAGAAAATAACTACTATAATACTGCACCTATGTACAAGAATATAACACTATAATACTGCCCCTATGTACAAGAATATAACTACTATAATACTGCCCCCTATACACAAGAATATAACTATTATAATACTGCCCCCTATATACAAGAATATAACTACTATAATACTGCCCCTATGTACAAGAATATAACTACTATAATACTGCCCCTATGTACAAGAATGTAACTATTATAATACTGCCACTATGTACAAGAATATAACTGCTATAATACTGCTCCTATGTACAAGCATATAACTCCTATAATACTGCCCCCTATATACAAGAATATAACTACTATAATACTGCCCCTATGTACAAGAATATAATTGCTATAATACTGCTCCTATGTACAAGCATATAACTCCTATAATACTGCCCCCTATATACAAGAATATAACTACTATAATACTGCCCCTATGTACAGGAATATAACTACTATAATACTGCTCCTATGTACAGGAATATAACAACTATAATACTGTCCCCTATGTACAAGAATATAACTAGTATAATACTGCCCCTATATACAAGAATATAACTACTATAATACTGCCCCTATATACAAGAATATAACTACTATAATACTGCCCCTATATACAAGAATATAACTACTATAATACTGCCCCTATATACAATAATATAACTACTATAATACTGCTCCTATGTACAGGAATATAACTACTATAATACTGCCCCTATGTACAAGAATATAACTACTATAATACTGCCTCTATGTACAAGAATATAACTACTATAATACTGCCCCTATATACAAGAATATAACTACTATAATACTGCCCCCTATATACAAGAATATAACTACTATAATACTGCCCCTATGTACAAGAATATAACTACTATAATACTGCCCCTATGTACAGGAATATAACTACTATAATACTGCTCCTATGTACAGGAATATAACTACTATAATACTGCCCCTATATACAAGAATATAACTACTATAATACTGCCCCTATATACAAGAATATATCTACTATAATACTGCCCCTATATACAAGAATATAACTACTATAATACTGCCCCTATGTACAGGAATATAACTACTATAATACTGCCCCTATATACAAGAATATAACTACTATAATACTGCCCCTATATACAAGAATATATCTACTATAATACTGCCACTATATACAAGAATATAACTACTATAATACTGCCCCTATATACAAGAATATAACTACTATAATACTGCGCCCTATGTAGAAGAATATAACTACTATAATACTGCCCCTATGTACAAGAATATAACTACTATAATACTGCCCCTATGTACAGGAATATAACTACTATAATACGGCTCCTATGTACAGGAATATAACTACTATAATACTGCCCCTATATACAAGAATATAACTACTATAATACTGCCCCTATATACAAGAATATATCCACTATAATACTGCCCCTATATACAAGAATATAACTACTATAATACTGCCCCTATGTACAGGAATATAACTACTATAATACTGCCCCTATATACAAGAATATAACTACTATAATACTGCCCCTATATACAAGAATATATCTACTATAATACTGCCACTATATACAAGAATATAACTACTATAATACTGCCCCTATGTACGAGAATATAACTACTATAATACTGCGCCCTATGTAGAAGAATATAACTACTATAATACTGCGCCCTATGTAGAAGAATATAACTACTATAATACTGCGCCCTATGTAGAAGAATATAACTACTATAATACTGCCCCTATGTAGAAGAATATAACTACTATAATACTGCTCTTTTTTTTTTTTTTTTTTTTTTTTTTTTTTTTGTGTTTTTTATAATACTGCTCCTATGTGTTCAGTAGATTATATTACACTTACACACGTTTGGGCCCCATGACCACGAGTGACTTGAGGTGCAGCCATGCTTTTCTTCCCATCACACAGTCTTAGTTCTTGCGCCCTTCACCTTAGATGTTTCTTGCAGACAGATTTGTTACATATTGTATCTTTCACTGTAAATAACAGAGACATTATTACATTCCTGAAGGTGTGAGCTGCGTGGCGTGGTATCACATCTCTGATTCTCCATCCCACGTCTGTCCCCATGGAAACGCGGTTCACAGGGTCGTATCTTCCACTCACGCAGAGACCGTGGGAATGGGTGACGTGTGTCGCACCGATGCTCCGGTCACGGCGGGCAGTGCATGATTCACTCTAGAAAACACGAATGTTCAGAAATGATGGGTGCAGATGTCACGAGGCTCAATATCCAGGTCAATTACAGCTTTCGGGTGATGATAACAGATGGAGCAGGGCTGGAGTGTAATGGAACTCTTCCGGAGTGTCTTTCTTTTTGCCCTTTCATTACCAATGTTTTTGTATGTCCTAGAAGAATACATTGATCAAATGATTCTGATCTGTGTGTCTCTCCCAGTAATATAGGCTGGATGTGACCTCTGTGTGTCTCTCCCAGTAATATAGGCTGGATGTGACCTCTGTGTGTCTCTCCCAGTAATATAGGCTGGATGTGAGCTCTGTGTGTCTCCCAGTAATATAGGCTGGATGTGAGGTCTGTGTGTCTCTCCCAGTAATATAGGCTGGATGTGAGCTCTGTGTGTCTCTCCCAGTAATATAGGCTGGATGTGAGGTCTGTGTGTCTCTCCCAGTAATATAGGCTGGATGTGAGGTACTGTGTGTCTCTCCCAGTAATATAGGCTGGATGTGAGCTCTGTGTGTCTCTCCCAGTAATATAGGCTGGATGTGAGCTCTGTGTGTCTCTCCCAGTAATATAGGCTGGATGGGAGCTCTGTGTGTCTCTCCCAGTAATATAGGCTGGATGTGAGCTCTGTGTGTCTCTCCCAGTAATATAGGCTGGATGTGAGCTCTGTGTATCTCTCCCAGTAATATAGGCTGGATGTGAGCTCTGTGTGTGTCTCTCCCAGTAATATAGGCTGGATGTGAGGTCTGTGTGTCTCTCCCAGTAATATAGGCTGGATGTGAGCTCTGTGTGTGTCTCTCCCAGTAATATAGGCTGGATGTGAGGTCTGTGTGTCTCTCCAAGTAATATAGGCTGGATGTGAGCTCTGTGTGTCTCTCCCAGTAATATAGGCTGGATGTGAGCTCTGTGTGTCTCTCCCAGTAATATAGGCTGCATGGTACGTCTCTGTGTCTCTCCCAGTAATATAGGCTGGATGTGAGGTCTGTGTGTCTCTCCCAGTAATATAGGCTGGATGTGAGGTATGTGTGTCTCTCCCAGTAATATAGGCTGGATGTGAGGTCTGTGTGTCTCTCCCAGTAATATAGGCTGGATGTGAGCTCTGTGTGTCTCTCCCAGTAATATAGGCTGGATGTGAGGTCTGTGTGTCTCTCCCAGTATTATAGGCTGGATGTGAGGTCTGTGTGTCTCTCCCAGTAATATAGGCTGGATGTGAGGTCTGTGTGTCTCTCCCAGTAATATAGGCTGGATGTGAGGTCTGTGTGTCTCTCCCAGTAATATAGGCTGGATGTGAGGTCTGTGTGTCTCTCCCAGTATTATAGGCTGGATGTGAGGTCTGTGTGTCTCTCCCAGTAATATAGGCTGGATGTGAGGTCTGTGTGTCTCTCCCAGTAATATAGGCTGGATGTGAGGTCTGTGTGTGTCTCTCCCAGTAATATAGACTGGATGTGAGGTCTGTGTGTATCTCCCAGTAATATAGGCTGCATGGTACGTCTCTGTGTCTCTCCCAGTAATATAGGCTGGATGTGACATCTGTTTGTCTCTCCCAGTAATATAGGCTGGATGTGAGCTCTGTGTGTCTCTCCCAGTAATATAGGCTGGATGTGAGCTCTGTGTGTCTCTCCCAGTAATATAGGCTGGATGTGACCTCTGTGTGTCTCTCCCAGTAATATAGGCTGGATGTGACATCTGTTTGTCTCTCCAGTAATATAGGCTGGATAAGAGCTCTGTGTGTCTTCCAGTAATATAGGCTGGATGTGAGCTCTGTGTGTCTCTCCAGTAATATAGGCTGGATGTGAGGTCTGTGTGTCTCCAAGTAATATAGGCTGGATGTGAGGTCTGTGTCTCTCCCAGTAATATAGGCTGGATGTCAACTATCTGTCCATGGTGCTGCAATCTTCAATAGTTAATCTATCAGCACAGCTTCTATCCTGCTCTCATTTCCTCTGTGTGCTTTTCACCTTATCTATCGTCTGTTTTCTCTACCCTCCATGATACTGTAGACGCTTTCTCCTTTTGCCATACTTTGAATATCTGTATATTACTTTGCCCTTCTGCTATTTCAAAGGAAAGGGGAGAGAAGGAGGAAAAGAACCATGATGAATTTGTAAAATCTTTGCAAAATGACTGATACGTATCCTGTAGATTAAGCGCTTATCGACCCTTTGTTGCAGAAAAATGTTTGAGATTTGTAATGAAGACTTTTTAGAAAGTTACTTAATTTGCATTTATGGAGCAAATGGACTATATATTAGTCCATTACTATACAAAATATACTATATTTTGTTTCTAAAGTGTATCGATCCGTTACATAAATGCTTTCCCCATAAAGAACAGATGAAGGATGTGCTGTGTATGAGGGGTCAGGAGAGATCACTGTCAGACACCAGTTTTCTAAGGTTTATGGGGGGCTGTTTGATGTCAGGAGATAACGGAATAGTCAGTGCTCAATGGTGGGGGCACCACAAGGAAAAATGGCCGCCATTAAAGCAGCGGTGTTGCACTGTAAATCCTCCGGCACGAGGCCAGTGTCAGGGATAGGCTCAGTGTAAAGTCTGCAGCGGATTTTATATCCTTCCTTCTAAGTATTAAAACTCTTTTTCCAAGGAAAAGGTATCTTGAGTGACGTCCATCCATTATGCATATCGGCTCCCGCCGCCGCCACAGACGGGTGACATTTTTTTTTATTACTGTCTATAAAAGATCAATGCATATTGCAGGTATTAAATAAAATCTGCGCCTCCGTCCGGGTGACATGTCGCGGCTTTATGATGGAGGATAGCGATGCTGGCGCTGATCTATGCTGCAGATCGGGGACATTGTAGGGTTACTTTTAAGGTAATGATGAGAGGTAATGGCAGAAGAGATAGTTATCGGTCGCTCGTCACGCAGGGACGGATGGGAATATCTCGCGGCTGACGGCTTCAGGAGTGACGGGGGCTCCCGAAAACACAATGGGGAGTCTGTCCAGTGCCAAAGGGACGCAATGACCGGCGGCCCCAGGGGTGTCTGCTATTCCAGAGCACTGAGCAGGAACAGGCACTGACAGTGACAGCTGCGAGCTCCGGGGGCCAAAGACTGGGCCGGGGGCCGGGGTCCTCAACTCAGGAGCACATCTCTATAAGACACAAGGAAAAAGACAAACTGATTGATGAAATCATGTGATTGTACTATATACACCGAGCACACACACATACGTATACACAAAGCACATACATATATATGTATACAGAGCACACACACACATACGTATACACAAAGCACATACATATATATGTATACAGAGCACACACACACATACGTATACACAAAGCACATACATACACACACACATATATGTATACAGAGCACACACACATACGTATACACAAAGCACATACATACACACACACATATATGTATACAGAGCACACACACATACGTATACACAAAGCACATACATACACACACACATATATGTATACAGAGCACACACACATACGTATACACAAAGCACATACATACACATATATGTATACAGCGCACACACACATACGTATACACAAAGCACATACATACACATATATGTATACAGAGCACACACACATACGTATACACAAAGCACATACATACATACATACATACACATATGTATACAGAGCACACACACATACGTATACACAAAGCACATACATACACACATATGTATACAGAGCACACACACATACGTATACACAAAGCACATACATACACATATATGTATACAGAGCACACACACATACGTATACACAAAGCACATATATGTGTGTATGTATGTATACAGAGCACACACACATACGTATACACAAAGCACATACATACATACACATATATGTATACAGAGCACACACATACGTATACACAAAGCACATACATACATACACATATATGTATACAGAGCACACACACATACGTATACACAAAGTACATACATACATACACATATATGTATACAGAGCACACACACATACGTATACACAAAGTACATACATACACACACATATATGTATACAGAGCACACACACATACGTATACCCAAAGCACATACATACACACATATATGTATACAGAGCACACACACATACGTATACACAAAGTACATACATACACACACATATATGTATACAGAGCACACACACACATACGTATACACAAAGCACATACATACATACACATATATGCATACAGAGCACACACATACGTATACACAAAGCACATACATACATACATACACATATATGTATACAGAGCACACACACATATGTATACACAAAGCACATAAATATACACATATATGTATACAGAGCACACACACATACGTATACACAAAGCACATACATACATACATACACATATGTATACAGAGCACACACACATACGTATACACAAAGCACATACATACACACATATATGTATACAGAGCACACACACATACGTATACACAAAGCACATACATACATACACATATATGTATACAGAGCACACACACATACGTATACGCAAAGCACATACATACACACATATATGTATACAGAGCACACACACATACGTATACACAAAGTACATACATACACACATATATGTATACAGAGCACACACACATACGTATACACAAAGCACATACATACATACACATATATGTATACAGAGCACACACATACGTATACACAAAGCACATACATACATACACATATATGTATACAGAGCACACACACATACGTATACACAAAGCACATACATACATACACATATATGTATACAGAGCACACACACATACGTATACACAAAGCACATACATATACACACATACGTATACACAAAGCACATACATACATACACATATGTATACAGAGCACACACACATACATATACACAAAGCACATACATATACACACATACGTATACACAAAGCACATACATACATACATACACATATGTATACAGAGCACACACACATACGTATACACAAAGCACATATATGTGTGTATGTATACAGAGCACACACACATACGTATACACAAAGCACATACATACATACACATATATGTATACAGAGCACACACATACGTATACACAAAGCACATACATACATACACATATATGTATACAGAGCACACACACATACGTATACACAAAGTACATACATACATACACATATATGTATACAGAGCACACACACATACGTATACACAAAGCACATACATACACACATATATGTATACAGAGCACACACACATACGTATACACAAAGTACATACATACACACACATATATGTATACAGAGCACACACGTATACACAAAGCACATAAATACATACATATATATGTATACAGAGCACACACACACATACGTATACACAAAGCACATACATACATACACATATATGCATACAGAGCACACACACATACGTATACACAAAGCACATACATACATACACATATATGTATACAGAGCACACACATACGTATACACAAAGCACATAAATATACACATATATGTATACAGAGCACACACACATACGTATACACAAAGCACATACATACATACATACACATATGTATACAGAGCACACACACATACGTATACACAAAGCACATACATACACACATATATGTATACAGAGCACACACACATACGTATACACAAAGCACATACATACATACACATATATGTATACAGAGCACACACACATACGTATATGCAAAGCACATACATACACACATATATGTATACAGAGCACACACACATACGTATACACAAAGTACATACATACACACATATATGTATACAGAGCACACACACATACGTATACACAAAGCACATACATACATACACATATATGTATACAGAGCACACACACATACGTATACACAAAGCACATAAATATACACATATATGTATACAGAGCACACACACATACGTATACACAAAGCACATACATACATACATACACATATGTATACAGAGCACACACTCATACGTATACACAAAGCACATACATACACACATATATGTATACAGAGCACACACACATACGTATACACAAAGCACATACATACACATATATGTATACAGAGCACACACACATACGTATACGCAAAGCACATACATACACACATATATGTATACAGAGCACACACACATACGTATACACAAAGTACATACATACACACATATATGTATTCAGAGCACACACACATACGTATACACAAAGCACATACATACATACACATATATGTATACAGAGCACACACATACGTATACACAAAGCACATACATACATACACATATATGTATACAGAGCACACACACATACGTATACACAAAGTACATACATACATACACATATATGTATACAGAGCACACACATACGTATACACAAAGTACATACATACACACACATATATGTATACAGAGCACACACACATACGTATACACAAAGTACATACATACACACATATATGTATACAGAGCACACACACATACGTATACACAAAGTACATACATACACACACATATGTATACAGAGCACACATACGTATACACAAAGCACATACATACACATATATGTATACAGAGCACACACACATACGTATACACAAAACACATACACACACACAAATGTATATACATATAGCACATTATAGCACATACATACATATATAGGCGACGCCCACCTAGGGGTTCTGAGGTGTGATGGGAGGGGTCAGTTCAGTGAGAGAGACAGGGAGAAAGTGAGAGGAGTGTGGAGTGACAGGGAGTCAGGGGTTGGAGCTCCTTGACTACCGGACTAGTGACTAGGTGGCAGTCGGCAGACAGGGCCACAGGCGACGGACATCCAGTCGCGGGAGACCTTAAGTGGACTGGGGCAGGGTTGTGGCCGACAGCGGGAATCTGGTCCAGAGGCTGTGCACGACGGTTTACCTGGACCTTAGGGCAAGGACAGCTTCACGCACCTTTACTAATTGACCAGCCGGGGGCAAGATTTCAGGTCTTGTCCCACAGGAGGCCCAGATAGAGCGAGAGGGAAGCCCAACGAGGGGGATAGGGCTCCGCAATTGCCTGCTAAGATCCCATGTGTCAGTTCTCGCGGGCCACAGCTCCCAAAAGACAGTAACACCGGAAGCGGACTTCCCCGTTTCATGTGGAGTAGTTGACAAAAAGGACACAAACACTTAGTGCAGGAGGAAGGGACCCCTATCTGCTGTACCAGGGTGAGGGATCCGAACACACCCGCCGGAGGTCACCGGTCACTGGCAATTTGGTTTACCATCTGGACTCTGTGTGAATTTCTCTGGAACTGGAGTACACCTTTACCACCCGGTCCAACCCTGCAGATTGCGCTCTGCAGCACCATTCCCCCTGTACTGGGCCCTCGGGACAACATCTCCCCTACCTGTGGAGGGGATAACATCCAGCTGCCCCACTCCAACAGTGCCAGGCATCACAGGCAGCAGCGGTGTCACCCATAATCACCGCAGCCCACGGGTGGTGTCACTGACAAAACCTCCCCCATATAATAATCCCCCTTTTCACTTGCGGGCGACGGACGGGTGCTCAGGCCCAGGTCCGGCTTCCCCTCGAGCCTCCGCCATGACCCCGGATCCGAGCGTCTCAAGCAGCCCTCCTGCTGTGGTCTGTCCCCCGCCCGCAACACATACATACATACGATAGCACACAAATGTATACACTCAGCACATGCATACACATGCATACACACAGCCCATACATACAAAGATATACATACCTAGCAGGAGCCCATACATTCTACACACACAAACCAGCAGAAAATCTCCTCGTCAATCTCCTGCAGAGTCCAGGACCTGTGGTGACATCACGGTCACATGACCAGCCACACGATTGTGATGTTATAAAAGGTCCTCAAGCAAACTCTACATGGGAAACTACACTGATAATACTATTATCAGGATAGCGCCTCCTGTAGACTCTTGGGGCCCCCATAGAGCGGTGGAGGCCCTCATTAATTGCCTAGTTAGCCCTGCTGAAAATGCCAGTCCTGTCTTCTTATATGGCAGAGGAGTTGCATCCTATATTATACTCCAGAGCTGCACTCACTATTCTGCTGGTGCAGTCACTATGTACATACATTATATTACTGATCCTGAGTTACCTCCTGTATTATACACCAGAGCTGCACTCACTATTCTGCTGGTGCAGTCACTGTGTACATACATTACTGATCCTGAGTTACCTCCTGTATTATACTCCAGAGCTGCACTCACTATTCTGCTGGTGCAGTCACTGTGTACATACATTACATTACTGATCCTGAGTTACACCCTGTATTATACTCCAGAGCTGCACTCACTATTCTGCTGGTGCAGTCACTGTGTACATACATTACATTACTGATCCTGAGTTACCTCCTGTATTATACTCCAGAGCTGCACTCACTATTCTGCTGGTGCAGTCACTGTGTACATACATTACATTACTGATCCTGAGTTACCTCCTGTATTATACTCCAGAGCTACACTCACTATTCTGCTGGTGCAGTCACTGTGTACACACATTACATTACTGATCCTGAGTTACCTCCTGTATTATACTCCAGAGCTGCACTCACTATTCTGCTAGTGCAGTCACTGTGTACATACATTACTGATCCTGAGTTACCTCCTGTATTATACTCCAGAGCTGCACTCACTATTCTGCTGGTGCAGTCACTGTGTATATACATTACATTAATTATCCTGAGTTACCTCCTGTATTATACCCCAGAGCTGCACTCACTATTCTGCAGGACACATAATCTGCTCTGGATTACATCTTTTGCAGTAGTAGTTGATACACTTTTAGATATAGCAGGAGCCCATCTTGTGCCTTGAGCTCCTGCAATAGTAAAGAAATCACGGCTGAAACAAATGGAAATGAAGTGAAGGAGGTCGTCATAAAGATCCGAATAAAAAATACTCGGAGTGCAGAAATATTTATTAAAATCTGTTCACACATAGCGGGGACGTCACCGTCTGCTCACAAAGGCACTTAGTGGTTCAAGAGAGGCCACACGGCCCGCAGTATGCCGCTGTGCACAATGAATATTTCATCCATCCCCTGCGCTGCTCTGGGGTCCGCGCTGCCTGTTACACGCGGGGTTTTTTCTATGTAGGATGTTTTGCTTTATGAATTCTGTCCTTCCTCTAAGCCCTCCGGTGATGTGCGGGGCGAGAGACTTAGGGCTAAGCCACACGGCGAGAAAATCGGTGCGAGTGGAGTGCGATAAAACATCGCATTCCCCTCGGACCAATTCTAGCCTGTGTGTCAGCACACATGGGCGATTATTTTCTCAGCCCTAATCGGACTGAGAAAACAATCGCAGCATGCTGCGATTGTAATCCGAGACTCTTTCTCTCGCACCCATTCAAGTGAATGGGGCGAGAGAAAAATCGCACTGCACTCGCGGTACACCGGTGTACTGCTAGTGCAGTGCGAGAATGGCAATAGCCGGCTACGCAGTAGAGAGGGAGAGAAATCCCTCCCTCCCCTCCTGAGTGCCGGCCCGCCCCCCGCAGCTGAGGTCTGCTCACACGAACGGACCTCAGTTGCAAGGACACACGCATGACACTCGGCTCTGCTGTACTGCCAGCACGAGCCGAGTCTCATGCAAGGGGATCGCAGTAGTGCCCGTGTGGCCCCAGCCTTAAATGAAGTCTAATTTGCCAGATCGCTGAGTTTGTTAATAATTTGTGTGTGCATTAAATGTTATTACTTGGCCACTTCTGTAGATACGATATTGTACAGACTCCAAAATAAATGTACTGGGCACTTAAAGGGACCAGTACTTATTTCACTTGTGTACAGGCATCAAACTACAACAACTACTATAATACTGCCCCCTATGTACAGGAATAAAACTGCTATAATACTGCCCTCTATGTACAAGAATATAACTACTATAATACCGCCCCTATGTACAAGAATATAACTACTGTAATACTGCCCCCTATGTACAAGAATATAACTACTATAATACTGCCCCTATGTACAAAAATATAACTACTATAATACTGCCCCTATGTATAAGAATATAACTACTATACTGCTGCTATGTACAAGAATATAACTACTATAATACTGCCCCTATGTACAAGAATATAACTACTATTGTTCTGCCCCCTATGTACAAGAATATAACTACTATAATACTGCTCCTATGTACAAGAATATAACTACTATAATATTGTCCCATGTAAAAGAATATAACTACTATAATACTGCCCCTATGTACAGGAATAAAACTGCTATAATACTGCCTCTATGTACAAGAATATAACTACTATAATACTGCCCCTATGTACAAGAATATAAGTACTATAATACTGCCCCTATGTACAGGAATAAAACTGCTATAATACTGCCTCTATGTACAAGAGTATAACTACTATAATACTGCCCCTATGTACAAGAATATAACTACAATAATACTGCCCTCTATGTACAAGAATATAACTACTATAATACTGCTCGTATGTACAAGAATACAACTACTATAATACTGCCCCTATGTACAAGAATATAACTATTATAATACTGCCTCCTATGTACAATAATATAACTACTATAATACCGCCCCTATGTACAAGAATTTAGCTACTATAATACTGCCCCTATGTACAAGAATATAACTACTATAATACTGCCCCTATGTACAAGAATATAACTACTATAATACTGCCCCTATGTACAAAGATATAACTACTATAATACTGCCTCCTATGTACAATAATATAACTACTATAATACCGCCCCTATGTACAAGAATTTAGCTACTATAATACTGCCCCTATGTACAAGAATATAACTACTATAATACTGCCTCTATGTACAAGAATATAACTACTATAATACTGCCTCTATGTACAAGAATATAACTGCTATAATACTACCCCAATGTACAAGAATATAACTACTATAATACTGCTCGTATGTACAAGAATACAACTACTATAATACTGCCCTCTATGTACAAGAATATAACTACTATAATACTGTTTGTATGTACAAGAATACAACTACTATAATACTGCCCCTATGTACAAGAATATAACTACTATAATACTGCTTCTTATGTACAATAATATAACTACTATAATACCGCCCCTATGTACAAGAATTTAGCTACTATAATACTGCCCCTATGTAGAAGAATATAATTACTATAATACTGCCCCCTATGTACAAGAATATAACTACTATAATACTGCCCATATATACAAGAATATAACTACTATAATACTGCCCCTATGTACAAGAATATAACTACTATAATACTGCCCATATGTACAAGTATATAACTACTATAATACTGCCCCTATGTACAAGAATATAACTACTATAATACTGCCCCTATGTACAAGAATATAACTACTATAATACTGCCCCTATGTACAGGAAAAAAACTGCTATAATACTGCCTCTATGTACAAGAATATAACTACTATAATACTGCCTCTATGTACAAGAATATAACTACTATAATACTGCCTCTATGTACAAGAATATAACTGCTATAATACTACCCCAATGTACAAGAATATAACTACTATAATACTGCTCGTATGTACAAGAATACAACTACTATAATACTGCCCCTATGTATAAGAATATAACTACTATACTGCTGCTATGTACAAGAATATAACTACTATAATACTGCCCCTATGTACAAGAATATAACTACTATAATACTGCTCCCTAGTACTATAATACTGCCCCTATGTACAAGAATATAACTACTATAATACTGCTCCCTATGTACAGGAATATAACTACTATAATACTGCTCCTATATACAAGAATATAACTACTATAATACTGCCCCTATGTACAAGAATATAACTGTTATAATACTGCCCCTATGTACAAGAATATAACTAGTATAATACTGGCCCTTGTGGTTTCTTGCCATGTGTTGCATACTTTCTTAGTCTGTGAAGTTCTCTCTTCTCATTATGGCTTTGATAGAAGAGCCGTTGCGCAGGGAAGGTGTTGCGCGGACAATACATAACAATGGAAAGTCTTAAAAGTCCTTGAAGCCTCGATTCCTCCTGGAACAGATTTTTACTGTAACACTGAACAATGAGACGTCTAATCGGAATAAAATGTGTTTTTTGCTGAAAGTGATTTTTTTTTTTTAAAAGATTGGAAACAATAGATGAGTGAAGTTTGTCTAGCGATGACACCGCGGTATTGACGCTGCGTCCTGTGGTATTTCAGAATATTGTACCTTTAATATTAATATAAGATTCATTTATAAGAAATGATTGACTTTTAATTCTTTCTTCCCATTCTGTTCCCCTTGAGTCACGGTTCCCAGTCACCATGACAATCACTCCCGATTCAGTGAACCTTTATGGTGTTCTAAAATCTCAGACCCTACCTTCTTGCACATACCCCCCTCCTCCCATTAGTAAGTACTAGTCTTCATTCTGATAGGTTACATAACCAAATCCTTTCTTTGTTTGAAGTATGATCTAGATTCTGAATCTTTGACCATTGCAGTGTTATATCACGTATATATAGTGGTTAATTATCTTGGCACTCTATGGTGGTATTATAGTCTAAAATGATCAAAACTGAAAAAAATGGGAACTGCTGGTGTACCCACTTTTGCTTGTTACCCTGGGTCCTGATTTTTATAGTTTTTAAAAAAATTGAATTAGAATCAGTAAATCCTGCTGTAACAAATGTGTAGATACTCCGAAATCTGATTGCGTGGAATATAAAAAAACTGAGACAAGGGTTGGGTATATTCTCTGTATTAACAAATAATAAACACAATGTATATAGAATAACAGAAGGCAACTACAAATTAAATGTAAGTGCAACCGCACTAATATGTGAATGTGCAGACAGCATGTGCAGTATTGCGTACAGCAAACAAATTTGCGAAAGTCCAGAATAATATGAAGAACTACGCTCAGCAAACTAGTGATGAATATCCAGGATAATATCCACATCAAACAGGTGATGAATGTTCAGAATAATGTGCACAGCAACAAGGGTTGAATGTACAAAATAATATGCACAGCAACAAGGGGTGAATGTCCAGAATAATATGCACAGCAACAAGGGGTGAATATCTAGAATAATGTACACAGCAAACAAGCAGTGAATGTTCAGAATAATATGCACAGCAAACACGCAGTGAATGTCCAGAATAATATGCACAGCAAACATGCAGTGAATGTCCAGAATAATATGCACAGCAAACACGCAGTGAATGTCCAGAATAATATGCAGAGCAACAAGGGGTGAATGTCCAGAATAATATGAACAGCAAAAAAACAGATAATGTCCTTCGTAGGGCTGAACAAGGTCCCACACAAATCCAGCACCCAGCCCATATAGATTGAATCCTTACTAAGAACGGTGATCACTAACCAATAACCACTAACCTTACTGACGAAGGAAGTCCAGCAGTATTAGCACTTCTCCTAGAAGTCCTGAAGGGAGGGAACCAAGCAAGGATCAGAATAATGCCATCGACTGCAGGCAGCTGAACCATACTGAGGCAGAGAACATGATAAACACACTGCAGCAGGAAGTCCAGAAATGACTCAAAAGCCAGTAGCACAAAATACTCAGGCAAGGAATAGATCCCGAACCGGAACTTATAAGCAGGGCAGACAGGAAGTTCAAGGGCAAGACGAAGTGAGAGACTCCATCTTGGGTGAGGGCAAGGAGACACACCAAGTTCCATGGAAAATCCGGAACCTTACACCTGCTCACATTGATTCGCTTTTCTGCATCGAGATCAGCTTATTTTGGGACATAGGGAGCATTCAAATTTCTGGACAGATCAGGCCCCATGAATGAGTATGAATAATATTATAATACTATTTAAAGGGAACCTATCACCCGATTTTGGCCTTCTAAACTAAAACTAGCACCTTAAGCAGCTCCTGTGCTGCATTCTATAAAGGTGTACGTTACCCCCTGACTTCCCCTGTAGACCCCACAAATACCTTTATAAAATCTCCCGCCCTGTATGTAAATTGACCGGTCCGGTCCGATGGACGTTCTAATTTGTGCCTCCTGTCCCTCTTTTCGCCCTTTTCCTGTGCTGATTGATGTGGATGATGCCTCAGATGCCATCCACGTAGGCGGGCAAAGTCTCCATATTCTTGATTCGCGCACTTCACTCATAGCCGAAAACACAGGTGCGCCTGCGCAAACCGGCGAGTTCTCTGTGCAGGCGGGAGATTTTGAACGGCAATGTTGTTGATGTCACCCGCATCATCCACATCACCGAGCAAAATCTCGTACCTGCTGGTTTGCGCAGGCGCACCTATGTTTTTAGCTCTTCCCACAACAGGACAGAGTGAAGTGCGCCTGCGCGACCCAGGAACATGTAGATATTAAGGGCAGAGCCGAAAACATAGGTGCGCCTGCGCAAACTGGTCAGTTCTCAGTGTATGTGGGAGATTTTTCCCAGCAATGTGGATGATGTCACCCACTTCATCCACATTGCAGGGCAAAATCTCAAACTGGCCGGTCTGCGCAGGCGCACCTATATTTTTGGCTCTGTTCGAAACAGAGTAGAGTGAAGTGCGCCTGCGCAAGCCAGGAATATGGAGATATTGCGGGATGACCTGAAAACAGGTGCGCCTGCGCAGACCGGCAAGTTCTCTGCACAGGTGGGAGATTTTGCCCGGTGATGTGGATGACATCACCCACTTCATCCACATCGCCGGGTAAAATCTCAAACTTGCCGATTTGCGCAGGCGCACCTAGGTTTTTGGCTCTACCCACAACATGGCAGTGCTAAGTGCGCCTGCGCAAATCGGGAATATGGAGATTTTGCCCGCTACATCGATGGCGTCAGAAGCGTCATCCACGTCAATCAGCACAGGAGGCAAAGATTAGGACGGCCATTGAACCGGACCGGACAATTTGCATACAGGGTAGGAGATTTTATAAAGGTATTTTTAGGGTCTACACGGGGGTCAGGGGGTAACGTGCACCTTTATAGAATGCAGCACAGGCGCTGCTTAAGGTGCTAGTTTTAGCTTAGAATTCCAAAATCTGGTGCCAGGTTCCCTTTAAGCACTATATGGCGGTATTAAATGGGTTGTAGATGGCACTATAGTGCTGTATTATTTGGCTGCAGTTATTAGTAGCGGTGGTTTAAATAAAACAAACTTCCGATGTTAATTTCGAGGATTATTCCCTTAATTCTCATGTGCAGAAGACAAAATCCTTCCATTAATGAGATTCGGAGCATATTTGCTTTATTATTAGTAAAAGCTGCTGCGATTGAATCGTTTTGCTCCTCTTCTCTTTCTGGATACGCGCATATTGACTGGAGGAGATGCGGAGCGCTCCCCGGATGGATCTGTAACCCGTAATCCCGCCGCTCCCCCCGGATTCCTCTTTTCCAGCGCACGGATTATTTGAGGACGATGCAGAAAATACTAAATAAACATCGAGTGCCAGAAATCTCTGTATTTCTGTAATGAGCGCAACGTCTCCACACCAGCAAATGTGTCCGCGAATTTAATCCTCACCCGGCCACGTCGTGAAATCCAAGCGTCCTCTAATAAGGGTCCATCTGCTCATCCCGGCGTATTAGATGGCACAGTGGTTTCTTAAAGGCCAGCAGCTGTTTTCTGTGGCTCCGGGCTCCGGGCACAACATGCTGGGTGACAGACGGACGGACATGACGGAAGGTTTGTTTATATCAAAGAGATGCCATCAACACAATGTTCAGCCGCCCCCCGGGAGCCCGAGGACAAGGCAATGCTATATTACAAGAGGACATTTTCCAATGAATGTGCTGGCATTTATCGCCACAATTGGAATGGTTCAGTCCCAGGAACGCACAGCTGCCCCCCAAATGCATCATCCACACATAGGAGCGACTGCAACCCCAGCATACAGCTCACTAATAACACCGCCTAATGACTCACCTGCCCGAAACACCGCAATATACCATAATGACTAATATAACAATAAAAACTCCATTATATAAGATCATAAGTACACCAATACTGCCCCTATGTACAGGAATATAACTACTATAATACTGCCCCCTATGTACAAAAATATAACTACTATAATACTGCCCCTATGTACAAGAATATAACTACTATAATACTGCCTCTATGTACAAGAATATAACTGCTATAATACTGCTCCTATGTACAAGAATATAACTACTATAATACTGCCCCCTATGTACAAAAATATAACTACTATAATACTGCTCCTATGTACAAGAATATAACTACTATAATACTGCCCCTATGTACAGGAATATAACTACTATAATACTGCCCCCTATGTACAAAAATATAACTGCTATAATACTGCTCCTATGTACAAGAATATAACTACTATAATGCTGACCCTATGTACAAGAATATAACTACTATAATACTACCTCTATGTACAGGAATATAACTAGTATAATACTGCTCCTATGTACAAAAATATAACTGCTATAATACTGCCCCCTATGTACAAGAATATAACTACTATAATACTGCCCCCTATGTACAAGAATATAAGTACTATAATACTACCCCTATGTACAAGAATATAACTACTATAATACTGCCCCTATGTACAAGAATATAACTACTATAATACTGCCCCTATGTACAATAATATAACTACTATAATACTGCCCCGTATGTACAAGAATATAACTACTATAATACTGTCCCTATGTACAAGAATATAACTACTATAATACTGCCCCTATGTACAAGAATATAGCTACTATAATACTGCCCCCTATGTACAAGAATATAACTACTATAATACTGCCCCTATGTACAATAATATAACTACTATAATACTGCTCCTATGTACAAGAATATAACTACTATAACACTGCCCCTATGTACAAGAATATAACTGCTATAACAGTGCCCCTATGTACAAGAATATAACTACTATAATACTGCCCCTATGTACAAGAATATAACTACTATAATACTGCACCTATGTACAAGAATATAACTGCTATAATAGTGGCCCTATGTACAAGCATATAACTACTATAATGCTGACCCTATGTACAAGAATATAAGTACTATAATATTACCCCTATGTACAAGAATATAACTACTATAATACTGCCCCCTATGTACAAGAATATAACTACTATAATACTGCCCCTATGTACAATAATATAACTACTATAATACTGCCCCGTATGTACAAGAATATAACTACTATAATACTGTCCCTATGTACAAAAATATAACTGCTATAATACTGCTCCTATGTACAAGAATATAACTACTATAATACTGCACCTATGTACAAGAATATAACTGCTATAATAGTGGCCCTATGTATAAGAATATAACTACTATAATACTGCCCCTATGTACAAGAATATAACTACTATAATACTGCCCCTATGTACAAGAATATAACTACTATACTACTGCCCCCTATGTACAAGAATATAACTGCTATAATAGTGGCCCTATGTACAAGAATATAAGTACTATAATACTGCCCCTATGTACAAGAATATAACTACTATAATACTGCACCTATGTACAAGAATATAACTGCTATAATAGTGGCCCTATGTACAAGCATATAACTACTATAATGCTGACCCTATGTACAAGAATATAAGTACTATAATACTACCCCTATGTACAAGAATATAACTACTATAATACTGCCCCCTATGTACAAGAATATAACTACTATAATACTGCCCCTATGTACAATAATATAACTACTATAATACTGCCCCGTATGTACAAGAATATAACTACTATAATACTGCTCCTATGTACAAGAATATAACTACTATAATACTGCCCCTCTGTATAAGAATATAACTACTATAATACTGCCCCTATATACAAGAATATAACTACTATAATACTGCCCCTATGTACAAGAATATAACTACTATACTACTGCCCCCTATGTACAAGAATATAACTGCTATAATAGTGGCCCTATGTACAAGAATATAATTACTATAATACTGCCCCTATGTACAAGAATATAACTACTATAATACTGCACCTATGTACAAGAATATAACTGCTATAATAGTGGCCCTATGTACAAGCATATAACTACTATAATGCTGACCCTATGTACAAGAATATAAGTACTATAATACTACCCCTATGTACAAGAATATAACTACTATAATACTGCCCCCTATGTACAAGAATATAACTACTATAATACTGCCCCTATGTACAATAATATAACTACTATAATACTGCCCCGTATGTACAAGAATATAACTACTATAATACTGCTCCTATGTACAAGAATATAACTACTATAATACTGCCCCTCTGTATAAGAATATAACTACTATAATACTGCCCCTATATACAAGAATATAACTACTATAATACTGCTCCTATGTACAAGAATATAACTACTATAATACTGCCCCTATATACAAGAATATAGCTACTATAATACTGCCCCCTATATACAAGAATATAACTACAATAATACTGCCCCTCTGTACAAGAATATAACTACTATAATACTGCTCCTATGTACAAGAATATAACTACTATAATACTGTCCCCTATGTACAAGAATATAAGTACTATAATACTGCCCCTATTTACAAGAATATAACTACTATAATACTGCTCCTATGTACAAGAATATAACTACTATAATACTGCCCCCTATGTACAAGAATATAACTACTATAATACTGCCCCTATGTACAAGAGTGTTAAAGTGTAATTCTGCCTCCTAGGGACATTAATTCATTGTTTGTGACTTTACTGATACATTGTTTTTGGTGTCTTCTGCACAATCTGGCGCTTCGCTGTAGCTGTAATCTGCAGAACTATCAGACATGGATATTGCAGTATAACCAGTTCAGGGAGATGAGCCGTTTGCAGTAATGCATCAGGATACAAGAAAATAACCAATTATGGATGAGAGATTTGCCTTTACACTAAGAAGCTAAACCTCATCCCCGGAGAGAATTCTCAGACCGAGCGCAGACGATTCTCCGCAGTGAAACCCCCCAAATATACATTATCTGCATCACAACCCTGGAACACGGACAATTAGGGGAAATATTTACAAATATGTGTAATAATCTGCAGAGTAACGAATGGGGAATAAGAAACACACAAGTATTCTGCTGCGGCTTCTCAGCCCTGGGGTAACGGGGCGAGGGGCCATCAATCCCTAATATGTCACCCTGCTATGGGCTGCATCTATACATTATGATAGGATAGTAATAAGTATAGCAGGATTATGTCACCGCTCATTAGCAGAAGAACCATATACAACTGTGATGTTAAAATTGCTCCAAATAATAGTACCGCCAACATACAGAGCCTGGGCAAGTCTGAGAAAGTTATGTATGCCTCCTCGAGCCCCAATTTGGGGTATAAACTGATTAAAACTTGCTCTGCCTAAATAATACCACCATCCAATGTCAATTAAAAGTACAACACAATATGAATATGGGCATATAAAGTGCCATAATAATCATTTTTTTCTATAGCGCCAGCGTATGTCTGTAGTTACTCTGTGCTATTGGGTGCAAATAGAGATGTTGACAGATGAATAGGAGGGTCCAGATTCTGAGCAAAATTTAGTGAACAGCGGAGAGTCAGTTTAGTGACTTGAGGTGATAGGCTCGAGATGTGTTTTTAGAGCACAGTGGAAAATTTGGGGGCTAGATAATAGTCAGATCGTCCTGGGTAGTGCATTCCAGAACACTGGTGCAGCGCGAGAGAAGTATTGGCAACGGAGGTGTGAGGTTCAGATTATGGAGGATGATGGTCTTAGATCAGTTGCAGAATGGAGAGCATGGGTGATAGACATTAGGGAGGAGATATATGCTGGTGCAGAACTGTGGATGGCTTTATGGGGGAGAATGATAAGTTTAGATTGGACTATGCAGCAAATGAGTAACCAGTGCAATGACTGGCACAGGATCAGTGTAGTGGCTGGACAAAAATATGACTCCGTCGGCTACATTCAGGAATCGGGATGGATTGCAGAGGGGAAAGAATTCATAAGAGCGACAGTAAGAATTTATATTGAACTATGCAGAAAGTGAGTAACCAGTGCAATGGCTGGTACAGGATGGAGGCATCAGTGTAGAGGCTGGACCAAAATATGACAAACATGCCAAATTCAGGATGGCTCAGAGAGGGGAAGGAATTAATAAGAGCGACAGTAAGAGTTTATATTGGACTTTGTAGAAAATGATTAACCAGTGCAATGGCTGGCACAGGATGGAGGCGTCCGTATAGCGGCTGGACAAAAATATGACCCACCTGCCACATTCAGTAGGGATTGGAGAGGGGAAAGAATTAATAACGGCGACAGTAAAGGGGGCTTTACACGCTACGATATTCCTAGCGATTGCTAGCGATATCAAGCGCGAAAGCACCCGCCCCCGTCGTCATGCATTATCGCTACGGCAGCGTCACACGCACTTACTTGGTCGGCGACATCGCTGTGACTGCCGAACAATCCCTCCCTCAAGGGGGAGGTGCGTTCGGCATCAAAACGACGTCACCACGACATCACTAAGCGGCCGGCCAGTCAAAACAGAGGGGCGGAGATGAGCGGGACGTAACATCCTGCCCACCTCCTTTCTTCCGCATTGCCGGTGGAGGCAGGTAAGGAGACGTTCGTCGCTCCTGCGGTGTCACACACAGCGATGAGTGCTGCCGCAGGAATGTGGAACAACATCGATAATAAACAATTAACGATTTTTTGTTTTAGGACGACCTCTCCATGGTGAACGATTTTCACCACTTTTGCGGTCGCTTAAGATCGCACATATGTGTCACACGCTGCAATATCGTTAATGACGCCGGATGTGACCCCCAACGATAATTCATTAACGATATCGTAGCGTGTAAAGCCCCCTTAAGAGTTTATATTGGACTTTGCAAAAAGTGAGTAACCAGAGCAATGGCTGGAACAGGATGGATGCATCAGTGTAGAGGCTGGACCAAAATATGAAAAACCTTCTACATTAAGGCTGGATTGGAGAGGGGAAGGAATGAATAAGAGTGACAGTAGCGGTTTATGCAGTTTCAAAGGTGAGAAAAGGTCGGATTCTGGAGATGTTTTAAGGATGTAGGTGACATGAGCACTTGTGTGATCGGATACAGGGAATAAAGGAAAGTTCTGTGTCAATATGACTCCAAGACAGCGAGCGTGCACCTGAAGAGTTATGGCTGAACCACCCAAGGCAATTGATATATCAGCTATAGGTAGATTAGTAGAGGGAGGATAATAAAATAATCACATAGCAGTCATAAATACTCCCGGATACGTAGATGATCATAGTTGATTGCTGACTGTTGGGGATGGGATGGGAGGTGAATAGACCACAGACGATAGCCAGTTTTGCCCATTCGATGCTCCAGTCTTATACATTCACTTCTCAAAAATATTCTGCCTGCACCTGTAAGTCACAGTGGGATATGAACCTGTCGTGTTAGGAAGCAGAGACGATTGGGAATCGATGTCACAAGCACAGGCTCAGGTGAAAGTGACAACAGGAGCCCTGGAGAGAACACCAAGACTTATCCAAAAAGGAGCGGTGCCGGAGGTGGCCACTGACAAACCTTCTCTCCTCCATCTCATTCCTGCAGGATTCTTCTGTAGTTTTGCATTTTCTTGTGTTTTCACCGGTCAGTGACAGACTTCAGAGGTGGACGTGAGAGTCCGACACCTGGTGGTGGGACTAATCTCACACACTTGCACCATACAGCTGGTTGGCTTTCACCATAGAACCCCAGAATTTTGGGTCAAACATTGGCGCCCCCTACTCTTATCAGGTGAGAGCTGTTTCATCCATGTAACAAAATGTCTGGAGATGCCGTGGTGAAGGTTATTCTGCTGCAGCATCATCACCGCTTGGCAATCCTTGGAAGGTCCCACATGTCTTTGTTTGACCCCAATGGTCCCCTGACTGCTGTTGGTTATTGGTATGAAATCCTCGGGTCATTGTCAGAGTTTACGCAGCTGCAGGCTTCCTCCTCGAGCAGGACAATGTTCGGCCTCATGTGCCCAGGGGGTGTAGGCAGTTCCTAGGTGACGAAGAAATTGACCAATTCTTGGAAGGTCCCTCAAGTCTTTGCCTGGTACCAATAGTCCCCTGAATGCTGTAACATATTGGGATGAAATCCTCGGGCCATTGTCAGAGATTAAGCTGGTGCAGGCTTCCTCCTGGAGCAGGACAATGCCCGGCCTCATGTGCCCAGGGGGTGTAGGTAGTTTCTGGGTGACGAAGGCATTGACTTGTCCTTGGAAGGTTCCACAAGTCTTCGTCTGACACCAATGGTCCCCTGACTGTTGTTGGCTATTGGGATGAAATCCTGGGGTCATTGTCAGAGCTTACATTGGTGCAGGCTTCCTCCTGGAGCAGGACAATGTCCGTCCTCATGTGCCCAGGGGGTGTAGGTAGTTTCTGGGTGACGAAGGTATTGACCAGTCCTTGGAAGGTTCCACAAGTCTTTATTTAACCCCAATGGTCCCCTCACTGCTGTTGGTTATTGGGGTGAAATCCTCGGGTCATTGTCAGAGCTTACGCTGGTGTAGGCTTCCTCCTTCGAGCAGGACAATGTTCGGCCTCATGTGCCCAGGGGGTGTAGGCAGTTCCTGGGTGACGAAGGCATTGACTTGTCCTTGGAAGGTTCCACAAGTCTTCGTCTGACACCAATGGTCCCCTGACTGTTGTTGGCTATTGGGATGAAATCCTGGGGTCATTGTCAGAGCTTACATTGGTGCAGGCTTCCTCCTGGAGCAGGACAATGTCCGTCCTCATGTGCCCAGGGGGTGTAGGTAGTTTCTGGGTGACGAAGGTATTGACCAGTCCTTGGAAGGTTCCACAAGTCTTTATTTGACCCCAATGGTCCCCTCACTGCTGTTGGTTATTGGGGTGAAATCCTCGGGTCATTGTCAGAGCTTACGCTGGTGTAGGCTTCCTCCTTCGAGCAGGACAATGTTCGGCCTCATGTGCCCAGGGGGTGTAGGCAGTTCCTGGGTGACGAAGGCATTGACTTGTCCTTGGAAGGTTCCACAAGTCTTCGTCTGACACCAATGGTCCCCTGACTGTTGTTGGTTATTGGGATGAAATCCTGGGGTCATTGTCAGAGCTTACATTGGTGCAGGCTTCCTCCTCGAGCAGGACAACTGTCGGCTTCATGTGCCGAGGGAATGTAGGTAGTTCCTTGGTGAAGAAGACATTGACCGGTCCTTGGAAGGTCCCTCAAATCTTTGTCTGATACCAATTGTCCCCTGAATGCTGTAACATATTGGGATGAAATCCTCGGGTCATTGTCAGGCTGGTGCAGGCTTGATCCTGGAGCAGGACAATGTCCGTCCTCATGTGCCCAGGGGGTGTAGATAGTTCCTGGGTGACGAAGGTATTGACCAGTCCTTGGAAGGTTCCACAAGTCTTTATTTGACCCCAATGGTCCCCTGACTGCTGTTGGTTATTGGGATGAAATCCTCGGGTCATTGTCAGAGCTTACATTGGTGCAGGCTTCCTCCTGGAGCAGGACAATGTCCGTCCTCATGTGCCCAAGGGGTGTCGGCAGTTCCTGGGTGACGAAGGTATTTACCGATCCTCATGTTCCCAACATTTGAGTACAATCAGGACCTTGTGTATTAGTGCATCTAATGCTGCCAAGTAGTGCCACAGACTGCCCAGGAGTTTACTATTCCAAGCATCTGAACATACCGCTCTACAACACGTGTCCACCACCTTTTCCTCCCCAACCAAAACTGCACCATTATGAAAACTCTTGCAATGGTTCTTGTCCTCCTTACCCTGGGGGAGAGTGTTTGTAGTCCATAGTGATATCATGTGATAGTCCAAGATTATGGTATAAACGCATGGCTTCTTTAAGAAACAGCGCCACACCGGTCTAGAGGTTGTGCCTGGTACTGCAGCTTAGCCGTATTAAAGCCCAGCTGCATTACCACCTGTAACCTCTGCAAATGTGTGGCGCTAGCATTTTCAGCCATATTTCTTAATCCAGGACGATCCTTTCAATAATTGTCTGATTATCGTAAAAATAATCTGGGATTATGAATTGCAGATAATTTGAGAGAAATGGTTACATGGTTTCTCCTTAGACGAGATCCATTACTAGCATTTTGGGCTTTGTTAACAGCCATCCAATAATCCAGGATATCTGATAATCCGTTGCCTATCAATTCCTGTTAATCTCGGATTAGGGCAATTATATTCTGTCCACTAAATATTAATTCTGAGCTGTAAATCCGGCGTCTTGTGATCCCAGATAGGGCCTGGTCCGGGAGATAATACACCGGGATCAGCGGAGAAACTGCAACATTGTATTTCCCTTAAAGAGAAAAAAAAAAGAAACAAGAAGAAATGGTTGTTGTTATCTGATCTCCTCGATACATTATCCCCAATGTATAGAAATAAACACAGATAAAAACTAAGTGTTATTGTAGCCGGGCAATCTGATCTGCGGCAGCAAAACTCCACTTCCCGCTCCCTCGGGATAAGATCATTCATTTCTTACTGTCTGGATCAATCTCCATTCTATATTTCACCATCCCGGAGCGCCGGCCGGCCATGTTAACCGGTGTGATGCCTCAGCCGGGGAGATTCACGCTGGGGCCATTATCAGACGCGTGCAAGGCAGATGAAGGCGATTATCCTGCGAATTTGGGCTATAAAAATGATACATTTTAGTTATTTGGTTACATAGAGGTGTTAATACTTACGCAATGCACAAAAACATATGTCAACTGCCCTCCTCATTGGCTAGAAATATCCTGGAACCAGGGGTGTGTGGCATAGCCTGGAACCAGGTGTGTGTGGCATAGCCTGGAACCAGGGGTATGTGGCACAGCCTGGAACCAGGGGTGTGTGGCATAGCCTGGAAGCAGGGGTGTGTGGCATAGCCTAGAACCAGGGGTGTGTGGCATAACGTGGAACCAGGGGTGCGTGGCATAGCCTAGAACCAGGGGTGTGTGGCATAGCCTGGAACCAGGGGTGTGTGGCATAGCCTGGAACCAGGGGTGTGTGGCATATCCTGGAACAAGGGGTTTGTGGCATAGCCTGGAACCAGGGGTGTGTGGCATAACCTGGAACCAGGGGTGTGTGGCATAGCCTGGAACGAGGGGTGTGTGGCATAACCTGGAACCAGGGGTGTGTGGCATAACGTGGAACCAGAGGTGTGTGGCATAACCTGGAACCAGGGGTGTGTGGCATAACGTGGAACCAGGGGTGTGTGGCATAACCTGGAACCAGGGGTGTGTGGCATAACGTGGAACCAGGGGTGTGTGGCATAACCTGGAACCAGGGGTGTGTGGCATAACGTGGAACTAGGGGTGTGTGGCATAGCGTGGAGGTTTGGGGGGTTAGTGGCATATCCTAGATCTTGGGGTTAGTAGTATAGCCTGGATCTTAAGGTTAGTGGCATAGCATGGAGATTCTAAGGATTAATAGCATAGCCTGAGGCTGATGGCATAGCTTGGATCTTGGGGTTAGCGGTATCCCCTGGATATCCCAGGGGTTAGTGGCATAGCCTGGATCCTTGAATTTGTGGCATAGCGTGGATCCTGAGGTTAGTGGCATAGCCTGGAAATTCTAAGCATTAGTGACATAACCTGGATCCCTGGGTTAGTGGCATAGCCTGGAGATCCCAAGGGTTTATTGCATAGCCTGGATCTTGGGGTGAATGGCATAGCCTGGAGATCCCAGGGCTTAGTGACTTAGCCTGGATCTTGGGGTTAGTGGTATTGCATGGATCCTGGGAGTTGTGGCATAGTGTGGATCCTGTGGTCAGTTACATAGTGTGGAGATCCTAGGGGTTAGTGGCATAGCTTTGATCCTGGGGTTAATTGCATACCCTGGATCCTGGGGTTATTGGCATAGCCTGGACATCCTAGTGGTTAGTGGCATAGCCTAGGTTCTGGGAGCCAAGTGATTCTTCTTTGTCATCTTGGTTGCTGCCAACAGTTTCTATGAAGAGAGCAGGCAAGATGGGTTTTTCATCAGCTGCTGCACTCTGCATAGGCAGAAACTGAGATGACATAACTTAGTATATTGAAGTGAGCAGCATTGTCATCTCAGTTGCAGCCAATTCAGAGCACAAAACCAATGCCAACTCATCTTGACTGCTCTGCTCTGCATAGACAGCAACCTAAATGACAGAGATTGCACTGTAGAGAATTGCTGAGCATAGCGTCCCAAATTTATGAGTAACAGATTGTCCCCCTTAAAAAATAAAATAATTAACACTATATAGTGTTTATGCTTTTAAAGGTAATCTATCAGCAGGTTTTTGACAACTAGTCTGAGAGCAGCACAATGTAGGGACAGAGACTCTGATTCAAGTGATGTGTCACTTACTGGACTGTTTGCTTCAGTTTCAATAAAATCAGTAGGAGATTATCAGTACAGGACTAAGTGTCTGGTGCCATATAGTCTTCTTTCTCTTTGTGACTCTGCCTCACCACTGAATGGCAGCTTTCTGCCTATGCACAGTGTACACAGTAAACTGCCAATCAGTGATGTGGGCTATGTTGTATAGAGCTCAGTATTCAGAGATCTGGTAAATCTGAAATAGAAAAAAACAGGGATTTTGTGAAAACTGCAGCAAGCATTCCAGTAAGTGACGCATCACTGGAATCAGGGTTTCATTCCCTGCATCATACTGCTCTCAGATTACATAGCAACAACTTGCTTACAGATTCCCTTTAAACACTTTGACCAACTCTAATTTGGATTATTACTCAGGCTAGGATTGGGACTAAGTTTAGGATTAGGGTTGGGATTAGCGTTAAGGTTAGAGCAAGGGTTAGCGATGTGGCTCAGATTAGGATTGGCGTTAGGTTTAGGGTTGGGACTAGGATTAGAATTAGTGATAAAGTTAGGTTGAGGCTGGGGTTAGGATTAGCATTAATGTTAGGGCTAGGGTAAGGGTTGGGACAATGGTTAAGATTAGCGTTAATGTTAGTACTAGGGTTAGGGTTGGGACTAGGATTAGGATATGTATTAGGGTTGGGACTAAGGTTAGGATATGTGTTAGGGTTGGGACTAGGATTAGTGTTAGGGCTAGGGTTGGAGTTGGGACTAGGGTTAGGGCTAGGGTTTGGGACTAGGGTTAGTGCTAGGGTTAGAGTTGGGACTAGGGTTAGTGCTAGGGTTAGAGTTGGGACTAGGGTTAGTGCTAGGGTTTGGGCTGGGACTAGGGTTAGTGCTAGGGTTAGAGTTGAGACTAGGGTTAGTGCTAGGGTTTGGGCTGGGACTAGGGTTAGTGCTAGGGTTGGGACTAGGGTTAGTGCTAGGGTTGGGACTAGGGTTAGTGCTAGGGTTGGGACTAGGGTTAGGGTTAGGTTGGGACTAAGGTTAGAATTAGCGTTAGGGAAGGGACTAAGGTTAGGATTAGGGTTAGGGCTAGTGTTAGGGTTGGGACTAGGATTAGGATTAGTGTTAGGGCTAGGGTTAGAGTTGGGACTAGGGTTAGTGCTAGGGTTTGGGTTGGGACTAGGGTTAGTGCTAGGCTTGGGACTAGGGTTAGGGTTAGTTTGGGACTAAGGTTAGCATTAGCGTTAGGGAAGGGGCTAAGGTTAAGATTAGGGTTAGGGCTAGTGTTGGGGTTGGAACCAGGCTTAGGGTTAGAGTTAGGACTAGTATTGGTATTAGTATTGGATCTAGCGTTAGGTCAGTGGTTTAGAAAAAGTTACATTAAAAAAAAAAAAAAAACCCACAAAATAGTTTAACTTCATTATAAAGTTTGATGTCAGATTTCCTTTAAAAAGCTGAAAAAAGCTAAAAGTCCAAAAACATCAAACGATAATTACATCAATATAAAAAAAAATGCAGTCCTTCTGCCAGGGTGATAGGGGGTGTCAATGCTGGAAGGTGGTCTCGGTGGGCTACCTGTCTTCCGGTTAGGAGGCGCTGAATACTTGTCAGGCGGTTGGCGGTTTAATGACACTTCCTGGGGCCAAGGATTCAGCTTCATGTGATCCTTCTGCATCCTAATATCTGAGGCTCGGCGGATCCTTCCTGGCCCCCCGCACCCCTCGGACACATGCCCGGCTCTCATTATGCCCTGTCTGTCTCCATCCACCCCTGCGCCTCCGTCAGCACCGCGCACTTTATGGGCCGCAGATCCTGCGTTACCTCTCTTACATGGGGGTTTTATAACGTTTTATTATATGGTGACAGTGAAGGGAACAGCGCAGATGAGGGACCGGTGCTCGCTGCATTATTTATTTAGATTTATGTGCAACATAATCTGCTGAAAATAAACAAAAAAACATGTAAACCGAAAACAAATGCGAGTGCGCGGATCTGCTAACGATGCAAATCAGTGGAATGAACAATTAGACGCAGTGTGGATGTGCTGATGTCAGGACGCGGAGTCACATCGAGGAGCCGGTGACAAGCCAAAGGGTCTGCGAACAGAGAACTAATGGGGCCATTAAAAGGGAAATTAACTCCCTGAATGTGACAAGTTAAAAAAAAAATCCAAAAAAAGTAACACCGCGATATCCAGTGCTAAATGTAACACTGTAAAGAGTTAACCCATGAATAGCTAAATAGTCCAAACCAGAACATATACTACGGTAGTTATTGAGATAGTTTGCAGAGAAGGTCACTAAAAGGGTCCAGAGGAAAGACCACTTCATATTGGCAGAAATATGTGTCCCCCGCTGCCTAATGGGGCCTTTTACAATTAAAAAACCCAGCGTGGTTTCCCCCCTATTTTTGATAATCAGCCAAGGTAAAGCTGACAGCTGGGGGCTGGTATTAACAGGCTGGGAAGGTCCATGGATATAGGATCCTTACCAGCCTAAAAATAGCAGCCCATAGCTGCCCCAGAAGTGGGATATCCATTAGATGCTGCAATTCAGGCTCTTTGTCAGCTCTTCCCGATTGTCCTGGTGCGGTGACAATTGGAGTTATACTTGTGGGGTTGATGTCAGTTGTGAATTGACAGCTGGCATCAAGCCCAGGGGTTAGTAATGGAGAGGCATCTATTAAACACCCCCATGGTATTGTACGGTAAGTATAAAGTTAAAATCCACACAGACACTAGAAAAAAATCCACACACACTCGTCCAAATCCTGAAGTTCCAATATAATGCAGCTGTGTAATGTCGCCCATCAATTCCTATGGAGACTTGTTCTGAGAACTTTTCTTCCATTGTTCTCTGCAGCGCAGGTCCTGTTCACACAGGGTGATGTGCTGCCGATGTGCTGCCGATGTGCTGCTGAGGATAATGAGCTTTTGTACAAACCAAAAGGTCATTTCACCCGATGAATGAGTATTTTTCTTGCTCACTGTTCAGACTGCACAGTTATCATTAAGGAAACGATCCTTAAGAAGACACATTCACAATAATCTGACAGAAGGAGCTTGCACTATTTCAACAGTAAAGAGAAGGGGAGCCAGCACTGCTCATGAATGGCATGCAACAATGAAACAATAAAAAGTGTAATATTCACAAATTCATTCCTACTGTAATAACTCAATGAGATTTTTTGCAAATGATTGATCAATGATTTGAGCCCCCCTGCCCCGTCACGGCAAATTTCTATAGGGGGGTCCCTACACTATGTCATAAATTATTATCGTACCATACGGTCTCATATAATGAGCAGAACCATATAAGAAACACCACCTACCCGAGACATGTCTGAATTGTTACAGTAGGAATGAATTTGTAAATATTACACTTTTATTTTCTCATTGTTGCATGCCATTCATAAGCAGTGCTGGCTCCCCTCCTCTTTACTATTTCAACAGTCCCTTCTCCATCTTATGTCCCCCCCCCAAGTAAATAACATTTACACTCCCCTCTGTTGCCGGCACTGGGTCTCCAGGAGCTCCTGTGACATTGCAGCTGTCACCGAAAGAGGGGATAGTGTGTCAAGGGAGGAATTTGGGTGAAGACTGCTAATGGAGTCTTCGTTTGGGATAATCAGAGACGGTGCCGTATTAGCTGTATACCAGTGCCGATATATCAATGTATCAGACAATGAATACATAAAACATGTTTTTCTTGAGCCAGCATCACCAACTGAACTCGTGTATTGCAAGACACCTAATTATACAGTTTGCATCTCTAACCTTGAAACTAGAACAAGGGAGTAGAAGTATTTCACTCCCTATTTTCTCCCAGCACATTGTTTGTTTCTTGTATATTCCTTCTGTGTGAAAGCTACTGATAAGACTTTGCAGCTTTACATTCTGGCTTCATTATCTTTGGTTAACTCCTCTATGACTATACAGCTTAGAATTATATTATGGGTCTATGCGATGGCTACATAGACAGACAGATAATTATGCAACTACATCTACATTTTGACTATTTATATACACAGATATTCTTATTACGTTTGAACAAACAAGCTATAGCTCAGGCGACCTCCACAAGTGAACCCAGCGCTGATTGACCGCAGGGATCATGTGACAAAAAGCAAAAGAATCTCAGTTTAAAGAACGACCTGTCACTTGTTTTATATATATATAGATATATATATACATATATATATCCATATATATATATATATGTATATATATATATATATATACATATATATATATATATATAGATATATATATATATATATATTATATATACTGTACACCGTATTTTGCCTAATGTAGAAGTTTGCACTTCTCCATTCCTGAGATACGACCCTCTCTTCCTTGTGTGTTGAGGCGCTGTCACACACAGAGATAAATCTGTGGCAGATCTGTGGCAGATCTGTGGCGGATCTGTGGCGGATCTGTGGCGGATCTGTGGCAGATCTGTGGCAGATCTGTGGCAGATCTGTGGTTGAAGTGAAATTGTGGACAATCAGTGGCAGGTTTGTGGCTGTGTACAAATGGAACAATATGTCCATGATTTCACTGCAACCACAGATCTGCCAAAGATTTATCTCTGTGTGTGACGGGGCCTTTAGTCTAATTTTGTTTTGCCAACTGGGCGTGTTTGGCTGATACATTGCAACAGGCTGATACAGTGTAATGGGCAGATACAGTGTAGAGAGCTGATATAGTGTAATGGGCTGATACAATGTAGAGCGCTGATATAGTGTAGAGCGCTGATACAGTGTAACGGGCTGATACAGTGTAACGCGCTGATATAGTGTAATGGGCTGATACAGTGTAACGCGCTGATATAGTGTAATGGGCTGATACAGTGTAACGCGCTGATATAGTGTAACGGGCTGATATAGTGTAGAGCGCTGATATAGTGTAATGGGCTGATACAGTGTAACGCGCTGATATAGTGTAACGGGCTGATACAGTGTAGAGCGCTGATATAGTGTAATGGGCTGATACAGTGTAATGGGCTGATATAGTGTAACTCGCTGATATAGTGTAAAATGCTGATACAGTGTAACGCGCTGATATAGTGTAACGACCTGATACAGTGTAACGGGCTGATATAGTGTAAAATGCTGATACAGTGTAACACGCTGATATAGTGTAAAATGCTGATATAGTGTAACGGGCTGATATAGTGTAAAATGCTGATATAGTGTAACGGGCTGATATAGTGTAAAATGCCGATATAGTGTAACGGGAGGATACAGTGTAGAGCGCTGATACAGTGTAATGGGCTGATACAGTGTAATGGGCTGATATAGTGTAATGGGCTGATACAGTGTAACATGCTGATATACTGTAAAATGCTGATACAGTGTAACGCGCTGATATAGTGTAAAATGCTGATACAGTGTAACACGCTGATATAGTGTAAAATGCTGATATAGTGTAACGGGCTGATATAGTGTAAAATGCTGATATAGTGTAACGGGCTGATATAGTGTAAAATGCTGATATAGTGTAACGGGAGGATACAGTGTAGAGCGCTGATATAGTGTAATGGGCTGATACAGTGTAGAGCGCTGATATACTGTAAAATGCTGATACAGTGTAACTCGCTGATACAGTGTAACGCAATGATACAATGTAACGCTGGGCTGTGTGAACTTGAGAAAGGCTCAATTTATCATTCCTGGGAGGAACCAAGAATTCAATTTACTCTGTCAGCTTCTCTGTAATTCAACTTAGAGCAAAGTTCTCTATAAAGAAATAATATTATCATTAATCAGGAGTTTTATATAGAGAATCTGTTGTATGGGGCATATAAGAGGCGCTGGAGGGGGGGGGGGTGCTAAGGATTTGCTCCTGAGATCCCCTGTAAATATAGGCTCCTGCAGTCAGCCATCTTTACCATTCATTTCCTTCTCCACAGTGCACACACTGAGTATATGGCTGCAGAAATCTCTGCCCTAAATCTGCATATCTTGGCAGAAAAAAGTGCTTTTCTTGCCTTGTTTTTGGTTCATTTATGATGCATTTTTTGCCGCGTTTTTTCCATGTGTTTTCTATGCATTCTGGGGTGAAAAAATGCTGATAGAATTGACACTGCCGATTTATTTCCTCACCAAATCTACAAAGGAATAAAATAGCAACGTGCACAAAACTTCAATCTTTACATTGCTGGAGGAAGGATTTGCATGCAGATTTGTGACAAAACCACACTAACAAATGCATCAAAAAAGTGATAAAAACGCACTGTGTGCACGCAGCCTGATATGGAACTCAATGCATGGACCGGCCGCTGGTATCCTGCGCCAATCATGCCTAAAATCTGAGTCCGGGCAGTGGATTGTGGTCTGTATACGGGATGTGAAATATGGAATGCTATAGGTCCAATAAATGTAGCAGAGCTAAAGTTGTAATTTCCACTTGATCATTTTTGGAGCTGGTATAGAAACTATTGGAGAAAGCCACTTGTGTAGCTTTCTCTCCAACCAAAGGCATAGCGTGGTGATTTACCATGAATGCCTTCTCTATTCTCCCAGAGGGGCATTGCAGCTGTAAGCCCCCTTACTGGCAGCCAGACTGGCTTGCAAAGTCTCCATAAGGAGAATAGTGTTCCCCCGTGGTCCCCACAAAGCTTCTCATGAGCCAGATCAGACACCCCATACTTTGCACTGACGAGGGGCAAGCACCCCGAAACACCGTGTCTACAAATTGGGATTCTGATCTGGCATATATAGATATATATATCCTAAGTCATATGCAAAGGATTGTTATAAATCCACTTTTCACTTTTAGGATCGCTACTTCTCTGTTCTCTACATTCCTTTAGTAATTTCCGAATGACACATAGTGAACCTACTCATCTCACAGGGTTAGCTGGGTGCTAGGATAGTCCATGGGCCTTGGCCTTAGCTCAAAGTGTGAATGTGTTTTCTGTACAGTGGAGCCTTGGAATAAGAATAACTTGGTTTGAGAGCGTTTTGCAAGACAAGCAAAGCTTTTTACAAATTTGTAACTTGGTTTAAGAGCAATGCTTTGCAATAAGAGCAAATAATCACAGCACACTTCTGGTTCTGTCCTTTCACCGCACTCTGACTCGCTCTGGAGGTAACTTTCTGTACATATGTACTGTATACAATATACCATTGTACAGTGCAGTATATACTATATAGCATTTCTATCAATTTGCATTTGTGGATACAGTATTGTACTTTCTGCTGACCAGTGCAGCACATTGCTTGTCCTGTAATCTAATTGCCTGGGCTGTATTCCTACCCCACATTTGGCTTAGTTCTGCCCTTATTTTGGGGAGAAGAGATTTGGGGGGGGGGGGGGGGTCGTATTCTATAAAGGTTGTCATATTGATACATCATTTTTTCTCTCTGTACTGTACCACCCGCACACCAACAATTCTATTGTAACCTAATGTGCAGTTTAATGTGTTTTATGTTGTTTACTGCACAGTATTTTGTATTAGTGACTGTAATAATTTTATATGAATACAGCACATTATTTTGTATTACTGTTATAAGTTTGTATAAATACAGTAAATTTTTTTGGAATGAATTGTCTGCATTTCAATTATTTCCTATGGGAAAATTTGCTTTGATATAAGAGTAAACTTGGTTTAAGAGCAAACTCCCAAAACCAATGATGCTCGTAGTCCAAGGTTCCACTGTATTTGTACCTACAGTAAATCCTCTCCAGTCCCACAAATATTTACTGTTCATGTTTATTACAATTGTATCCAGTCCAGACATTCCTCCCGGACTCCGGATTGACACTATGTATTCCTGCACTGTTACACTGTTACTAATCAGGGCAGGATACATTTGTTACAAAGCCACAGCTGTGAAATGTATTCAGTCTGAAAATGTGAAACAAAGTTGTAGAACTTCTCATTTTCTCTACAATTCAGTGATATTTGCATAAAACAAACAAATCCCTTTAAATGTTGCATTCAGCTCTGCTACATCGGTAGCCCCTGGCTAGTACACAGTAACCATTCTAATTAGTATGCGACTAGAGAAGCTTAAAGTCTCCTAATCAGGAATATTCACATGTCTCCTGTACTAATACCAGCGGAACACTCTGTAATTCGCTTTATCACATGCAGCCGCTTGTAATGTCACCGCGACCCCGAGTAGCGCAGGATTCGGAGCCTTCATTAGAGCGCCTCTTACAACCCAGTAATCCCAACATCTCAGCATCTTATTTTCTAATATGAAAAGTATCTCTGCGAGAGGCGCGACGCGAGCGCGGAGCCGGCGGGACGAGTCGTGGTGACTTAGCACAACAAGCCGTATTTATCTTATTAAGTATACCACATTAACCTTGCAAATATGCTAATGAAATAATTCTGGTGCTTCAACAAGTATACAAGGAGGCACATTTGCATATTTTTTTTTTTAACATTATTAATACTTGAGGCTTTTTGGGGGAGATTGTTGCCGAGTATGGAAAACAATAGAGAGAGAAGGATGACACCAATGTTACCAGCGCCAGGAGGATCCATTGTATCAGATGTAGCAGAATTTCTATCCTCTATAAGGCGCCTTTCACACATCCGTTTTTTGCCATCAGGCACAATCCAGGGCATTGTGGATATAATGGATCTGCCGCCGGATCCGTTTTTTCCCCCCTAGTCTTGTATTAGCGCTGGATTGTGCCGCATGGCATTGCGTTTTGATCTGGCAAAAGTTGTATGTGCGGCCGCCGGACAGGACGCACCCTCACACATCACTTTTTACCATCATGCGCAATTCGGAGTTTTTTGCAAAAAAATGGATCTTGTGCCGGATCCGTTTTTTCCTCATAGTGTTGTTTTTGAGCTGGATGGCACCGCATGGCCTTGCGTTTCATCCGGCGTGCAACGGATCTGGTGAAATTTGTGTGTGTGGCCCCTGGAGAGCAATGCAAAATGCAACGTTTTTTGTGACCGTCAAAAAAACAGATGGCAACGGATCCGGCGCTGTCCATTTTTTTTTTACAATGGAAGCCTATGGGCACTGGATCCATCGTCATCTGTAAAAAAATGAAATCAGGCGACGGATCCGTTTTTTGTTTCTAGACATGCCCAGAACATATGTAAATTCACTTCTGGAAAGAAAAAAAACCTCTCTCGCCGGAAAGGGAGAAATGAGACTGATCCGTTTTTTTTGCCGGATCCGTCACATCAGTTTTGTTTCAATCTGCAACGGATCCGTCGCATCAGGCACAATCCAATTTGTGCCTGAAGAAAAAAAAAATGTGTGAAAAAGTAACGTTTTTTTTGGTCAACAGCAAAAAAAAACAGACGCCGACTGATCCGGTGCTGTCCGGCGTATTGTGTATTGGAAGCCCAGGGGCACCGGATCCATCGTAATGCGACAAAAAACGCAATACAGTGACGGATTGTCATTTTTTTAAGCTGAGTATCACAATGGATCCGTCGAAAAATGGAAGAAACGGATGGAAAAAAACTGTTTTTTTTTGATGGATCCGTCGCATCAGTTTTTTCGCCGGGTTGTGCCTGGCAGCAATAACCTGATGTGGGAAATTAGTCTTAAAGGGGACCTTGATGTTTAATCAAGCCTTGATAAATCTGAAGGAGGTGAAATTGCAACAAGTTCCTAAAAAGTATCTTTTCTAATTTGTGCTCGCCTTTATTCTCCAGTTCTTACCCATTAAGCAGAACCCAGTGAAGTGCATGGAACATCCACTTACTCTTTGGACTCCTATTTTTAAAGAGTCAGGGGGGAGGGGGGCTGGTGCCTAAATTTTAAAATTGGCTTTTGAGATCTGAATTGGAGGGAGTTCGCCTTCACTATTTTAGTTTTTGTCCTAACCATCCTGGAAACCAATGAATCTTGTAGACCTCTCCAGGAGAGTGACTTGAAGCTCCTCAATCCTGGGGCAAAATCTATACCCGGAACCTCACCGGCCATGTGAAATTCATTATTCTGATATCTTCTAATGTGACTGAGGAGCCGTTGAATTTTCCAATGCACCCTGGTCTTCTACATCCACCATTGCTACTCCCAGCTCTCCTTCTCTACAAACAAGGCCGATGTGGTGGCTCCAATAGACCAAGTAGTTCCTTATGTTCTAGATCAAAAGGGCAGAGGGTACAAGAACTAGACTTTCACCTCCAGTATGGACCAGTGGAATTGCCTTAGGGTGGAGAATTAGGACATAGACATTCATATCCTGGGATGAGACATTAGAACAACTACTTGGTCTTCTTGACCTAAGAGTAAAAGGTTCCTCACCCTTCATGGCCTTGGATGGAGATGTGGGATAACGATTTGGTTTTACTATTTGGTCTTCTTAACCTAAGAGTAAAAGGTTCCTCATCCTTCATGGCCTTTGATGGAAATGTGGGATAATGATTTGGTTTTCATGTCCCAAATAGAGGAGATGGGACAAGTAATAAGTCATTTAGGTTTGCATTGGGACATTGAAACCACTTCTATATCTTTATGTCCTGAAATTATAAAGTGAGACAAGTGGGGGTCAGTTATGTCCCTGGATGTAGGAATTTAGGACAACGGCTGTGTCTTTATGGCCTTGGATGGGATTTTAGGACAAGCTCGGCACCATCATATTGGAAAACTCATTTTCTTGGATGGAAAGGTTGAATAGTTATTGGATTGTCATGTCCTACATCATGGAGGACAAATAATCAGTGTTTATGGACTTATGGACTGGGATGGCAATATAAGACAAGTTCTATACCTTCATGACCTGGAATGTAGACATGGGACAAAAAATGGCCTACGATGTACTTGAATGAAGGAGGTGGCATAAACAATTGGTTTCCATGTTCTAGATTGGGGAGGTGGAACAAGTAATGGCTTTTTTGGATGTGGCGTGATGGGATATTGGGATAGACAATGAGCATATCTCTGTTCCTTCATGTCGCTGGAGGGAGAGGTGGGACAAACTCTAGTCACTCATGTCCATCCATGGATGGAATGATGGGACAAGCTGTGGTCACTAATATTCCTGGATGGAGAGGTGCGACAAGCTCTGGTCACTCATGTCCCTAGATGGAGAGGTGGGACAAGCTCTGGTCACTCATGTCCCTGCGTGGAGAGGTGGGACAAGCTCTGGTCACTCATGTCCCTAGATGGAGAGGTGGGACAATCTCTGGTCACTCATGTCCCTGCGTGAAGAGGTGGGACAAGCTCTGGTCACTCATGTCCCTAGATGGAGAGGTGGGACAAGCTCTGGTCACTCATGTCCCTAGATAGAGAGATTGGACAAGCTCTGGTCACTCATGTCCCTAGATGGAGAGGTGGGACAAGCTCTGGTCACTCATGTCCCTAGATGGAGAGGTGGGACAAGTTCTGGTCACTCATGTCCCTGGATGGAGAGGTGGGACAAGCTCTGGTCACTCATGTCCCTAGATGGAGAGGTGGGACAAGCTCTGGTCACTCATGTCCCTAGATGGAGAGGTGGGACAAGCTCTGGTCACTCATGTCCCTAGATGGAGAGGTGGGACAAGCTCTGGTCACTCATGTCCCTAGATGGAGAGGTGGGACAAGCTCTGGTCACTCATGTCCCTGGATGGAGAGGTGGGACAAGCTCTGGTCACTCATGTCCCTAGATGGAGAGGTGGGACAAGCTCTGGTCACTCATGTCCCTAGATGGAGAGGTGGGACAAGCTCTGGTCACTCATGTCCCTAGATGGAGAGGTGGGACAAGCTTTGGTCACTCATGTCCCTAGATGGAGAGGTGGGACAAGCTCTGGTCACTCATGTCCCTAGATGGAGAGGTGGGACAAGCTCTGGTCACTCATGTCCCTAGGTGGAGAGGTGGGACACGCTCTGGTCACTCATGTCTCTAGATGGAGAGGTGGGACAAGCTCTGGCCACCCATATCCCTGGATGGAGAGGTGGTACAAGCTCTGGTCACTCATGTCCCTGGATGGAGAGGTGGCACCAGTTCTGGCACTCATGTCCCTGGATGGAGAGATAGGACAAGTTATGGTCGCTCATGTCCCTGGATAGAGAAGTGGGATAGCATTGAGTTTTAATCTCCTAGATCAGGGAGTCATAGTAAATAATGGATTGTGGTGATGGGAAATAAAGATGCGACATCGAAACAAGCTTGATATCCTCATCCTGGGATGGAGTGGTGGAACAAGCGGTGGCCACTCACCTCATGGTTACAGGATGAGCAGATAATTACTAAGTCTTCTGGTTTGAGGAAAGGACAAATGATACATTTGTGTTATGATGGAAGTGTCCTTGACCTAGTCTCATGTCTTTGATCGTGTAGGTGGCACAAGTACTGGATGTTCTTGTTTTTGGAGGATGGAGAAGGTTGGTAAGGGCATGGACATATAAGGAACTAGAAGCAGCATGCACCCCAGCAGTGAAGGTCCTAGGAAGGGGTCAGATTTTACCCCACTCCTGCCCAAGTCGGGGTTAAATAAGGTTGGGTACGGCCTCTGTGGGCACCATTGTTCTCAGACTTAGACGATGATTTATTTTAGACTTGTTAAATGGAAAGAGAAAAGAAAAAGAGTAAACGTCGGTGTAAGACATTGTGCAGCCGAGATGCAATCATAGCTGCGCGCCCTCCCGGCAGCCCTGGGCTAGGTAAGGATAATGATTAGCAGTGAGAGAGCCCTTGTGAACCTAATGGCTTCTTCTCCTTGCCTTCTGCCAGAGAGATTGCTTTCTCAGACGGTTTAATAATATACACTAAAAGCAGGCAAGTGCTGCGATAAATCAGGATGCAGTTGGAGTGGAAGGTACACAGCAAACGTTTCTCAACTCCCCAAATAATAATTCAGTCCTCGCCGCTTCTCTCCCTCACTCCTGAGATAATATCAATCCTCTGCCGGAATTATCACCCAGGTTGTCCCGGCCCCATCCGCAGAAGCATTCATTCCGGCAGGGAGCAATGAACGGTCCTCCCGACATCGGCTTCAGGCGTTCTTCTATTCTGATAAATTCCATTTCCTTCCCAGATCCCCCCCTCTCAGCCGCCAACATTTAAAGCACGTCCAACGTTGTAGGATTTCATCGGTGTTTGAGGCTTTTATTTCATCCGTGGACGAAGGATTTAACTTCTTAAGAGTTTTTATGTTTTGACGAAAGAGTTGTGTCAAATAAAAGTTTTCAAGGGCAACTAGATTGTATCACCAAGGACGTGGAAGACACATTGTAGAGAAATATTAAAGGGTTGTCTATGATATTGATGACCTGAATTGGAGCCAAGCTGCAGTACCCAAGAACGGCCACTACGCAATGAACGGAGCTCTGTTCTGGCGGCTCCATATACCGTGTAATTTCTGTGACCGCGGGACTTGGTAACAGCTGATTGGTGGGGAGTTTGGATGTTGGATAACAACCTATCACTATCATAGCCCTGGACAACCCCTTTAAGGATATACCTGTATATACAGTGCGTCCACCCATGTCCTGTCCACCGCCATTAACTTGAGAACGGCAGCAGCTATAGGCATAGAAGTGGTGTCTAGGTATAGTAAAGTATCCATGTGCTATGCAATGAAACCACCTATAGCGCCACCTGGTGGAAAACAACACAGTTAGCATTTTTATCTCAAAAATGGAACGAGATAGAGAAAACAAGTGAATTACAAAGTTGTAGGGCATCATCAATTCAATATGAATCGACACCTTGCACAGAAATGCTATAATATGAAACCCATGACCCCCCCCAAAACATTGAATGCTGGTCACGCATATGGCGCTCATTTAACTTTGATGCTCACAGTGGCCCCCGTCAGCTACAATGCACATCTGGCCTCTGCACAGCATACTGTATCTTGCTGCAATGCACATCTGGCCTCTGCACAGCATACTGTATCTTGCTGCAATGCACATCTGGCCTCTGCACAGCATACTGTATCTTGCTGCAATGCACATCTGGCCTCTGCACAGCATACTGTATCTCGCTGCAATGCACATCTGGCCTCTGCAAAGCATACTGTATCTGGCTGCAATGCACATCTGGCCTCTGCATAGCATACTGTATCTTGCTGCAATGCACATCTGGCCTCTGCACAGCATACTGTATCTGGCTGCACGTTGTGCAATATGGTAGGTGCCACGTTTATACAAGCATCTGTGATACGTCGTCGTAGGTCCTGCAATGTTGGGGGAGGGGGTCGCATACACCTGCTGTTTGATGTGACCTCACAGAAAGAAGTCCAATGGGGTCAGGTCAGGTGAGTGCGGAGGCCACTCCACACAGCCACCATACCCAATGACTTGTAGGAAGGTCTCCATGAGGTATCGCTTCACGTCATCTAATCATAGCATTTCTGTATGCAAGGTCTCGATTCGTATTGAATTGATGATGCCCTACAACTTTGTAATTCACTTTTTTTCTCTATCTCATTTCGTTTTCAAGATAAAAATGTTAACTCCGTTGTTGTCCAGCAGGTGGCGCTATAGGTGGTTTCATTGCGTAGCGCATGGCTACTTTACTATACCTAGACACCACTTATATGCCTATAGCTGCCACTGTTCTCAAGTTAATGGCGGTGGACAGGATATGGGTGGACACACTGTATACCTTAAAATTCACTTCCATTATTCTCTTGGAAGGGGAACAAATTTGATATTTTCATGGTTCTGACCCGTGGTGCTCTGGTCTCCAGCTTTGCCAGTGTTTTGTTTTCTATTTTGCGCTGGTGGATGGGTGGTTTCCTGTCCTCAGTTCCTGCGCTGGTGTTGGGGGGGTGACTCTCTCTGGACACCTCATTCCGGGTGACTACTCTTCTTCATTAGGGAGCAACCTCACCTGGAACACCACGAGTCGTAGTTCCTGCCAGCAGTAAGTGCTCTGACTCCCGTTTGTAATTTGATCTTCTCCTCCTATCCCGGACCTGTTGTTACCCCTCTCCTCCCGTGTCCCTGACTCTGACATTGTTTCTCGGCTTCTGACCTCCTGCTTGTACCCTGACCTCGGCTCCACTTTTCCCCAGTGTATCTTTAGTGACTTCCTGGTTTCTGACCTCTAGCTTGTACACTGACCTCGGCTCCGCTTTTCCCCAGTTTACCTTAAATGACTTCCTGGTTTCTGACCTCCAGCTTGTACTATGACCTCAGCTCCGCTTTTCCCCAGTTTCCCTTAAGTGACTTTCTAGCTTCTGACCTACAGCTTGTACCCTGATCTCGGCTCCGCTTTTCCCCAGTGTACCTTAAGTGACTTCCTGGCTCCTGACCTCTGGCTTGTACCCTGACCTGGGTTCCATTTTTCCCCAGTGTACCTTAAGTGACTTCCTGGCTTCTGACCTCCAGCTTGTACCCTGACTTCGGCTCCGCTTCCCCCCAGTGTACCTTATGTGACTTCCTAGCTTCTGACCTTTGGCTTTTTTCCTGACCTGGGCTCCGCTTTTCCCCAGTGCATCTTAAGTGACTTCCTGGCTTCTCAACTTTGGCTTGTACCCTGACCTCTGCTCCGCTTCCCCCAGTGTACATTACGTGACTTCCTGGCTTCTCACCTCTGGCTTGTACCCTGACCTCGGCTCCGCTTCCCCCAGTGTACCTTTCATGACTTCCTGGCTTCTGACCTCTGGCTTGTGCTCTGACCTAGTCTTTGCTTCATGCCTGTATTCCATATGTGAACTCCTGGTTTTTGACCTCTGGTTTGTTTGACTTCCCCGTCACTAGTTGCATCTGGTGACAGCTAGTGGTAGTTCATCACAGATAACTCTCGGGTGGAACTTTTGTCCCTGCTCATTGTCGCCCCCTGCTGAGTAATATATTATGTATAAATTGCTTACAGGAATGGTTTAAGGGAAGTGACAACTCCACTGACCATATTTTGGCCTTACAAACGTGGTTGTCGGTTTTCAAAATCATTTGTCCTGAAAAATCTAGAAAAATCACACCAATTCCTATTGTTTTTGGCGGAGGCGGGAACCATTGGGAAGGTGAGTGACCTATAGGAGGCAAATCCTACAAATAATCTGGTGAGGATTCATAGATTTGGGGTATAAAGTTTTGCTTCACACCAGATTTGTGCAGCAAAAAGAAGCTAATTCCCTAAAGTCAGTGACTCCAAATACATGGTGGTCTGCTGCCCATCAGATGTCCATCACTGAGCAAAAAGTAACATAAACTCCAATGTAGATAAAAAGTAACACTTATCTGGGAGACCACATTTCCCTTTAATCCCCATATACAAAGGATTAGGCATGGTAAACTCGGATATGCCCAATCCTTCTGTCCCCTAGCATCTGCCATTGGGGGATCAATGATTAGGAGGACTCCCCATTAGATTGATGGAAATCCCCAGGTCTGGATGACTCCCATCCATTATCACGGGCACCATTTACCCACTATAAAGCAAGAGATGCCTAGCTAGAAAGCTCCCCAATAACATCACCCAACACGGAAACACAGGTCAGAACTGTTCCTTGGCTCCTCCCACTTTTAGTTGACTCCTCCTCCCTGAGTCCTGGATCCAGTGGACCGGGAATCTCTAAGTGTGATGGCATCCTATAGACCCAACCACTGTGGTGACCCCCTTTGTGACCAGACCCTGGTCCCAGTCCCGATTGGGAGGACAGTCTGCGGTGTGAAGTATGTGGTGTTGTGAGGCATTGGTCAGCTAGGAATCCGGGATGAGCACAGCACCTAAAATCAGGTGCAGTACCCTGTGGCACCTCAAACCTCAGGGGCGCCACACAGGTACCTTGGGGCATCATATTATGTGTATGGTGGACACTTTAGGGCATCATTTTTTGACTATGGTGGGCACCTTGGGGCATAATATTTTGTGTATGGTGGGCACCTTGGGGCATCATATTTCGTGTATGATGGGCACCTTGGGGCATCATATATTGGGTATGGTGGACACCTTGGGGCATCATATTTTGTGTATGGTGGGCACCTTGGGGCATCATATTTCGTGTATGGTGGGCACCTTGGGGCATCATATTTCATGTATGGTGGGCACCTTGGGGCATCATATTTCATGTATGGTGGGCACCTTGGGGCATCATATTTTGTGTATGGTGGACACCTTGGAGCATCATATTTTGTGTATGGTGGACACCTTGGAGCATCATATTTTGTGTATGGTGGACACCTTGGGGCATCATATTTTGTGTATGGTGGACACCTTGGGGCATCATATTTTGTGTATGGTGGATACCTTGGAGCATCATATTTTGTGTATGGTTGGCACCTTGGTGCATCATATATTGGGTATGGTGGACACCTTGGGGCATCATATTTCATGTATGGTGGACACCTTGGGGCATCATATTTCGTGTATGGTGGGCACCTTGGGGCATCATATTTCGTGTATGGTGGGCACCTTGGGGCATCATATTTCATGTATGGTGGACACCTTGGGGCATCATATTTCATGTATGGTGGGCAGTGCACCTTGGGGCATCATATATTATGGATGGTGGGCGCCTTGGGGCATCATATTTTTTGTATGGTGGGCATCTTGGGGTATCATACTTCATCTATGGTTGGCACCTTGGTGCATCATATATTGGGTATGGTGGGCATCTTGGGGTATCATATTTTTTGTATGGTGGGCACCTTTGCATTCTCAATTCTGCTGAGTGTGCATGTGTTCTTGCATTGTGAACAGAATGTAAAGATCTCCTTAACATCTCCGGTGACACCTTATTTTCATTGAGGAAAAGGATTGTGCATATTGAACTACAACATGCCCAATCCTTTGTCCTGGCATTTGTGGGGAGAGTCAGGACACCCCAATACTCAATGAATGGTTGGAAATTGGGGAACTCAGCAAACGTTCATCTGATATTTGCAGCCACCTTAAGAGAGGAGAAGCCGCAGGAGGATGAGGAGGGGGACGGAGGTGATGGGAGCCGGAATGTCTTGTGTTTGGAGACTGCTGAGCTGGGCTGGAAGGTGACGCTTCAATGGAGAAGGGAATTACTGCAAAGTCTGAGAGAGCAAAGACGATGCAAATGGCAGAGGAAGGATTTGTGCTTGTGCAGCAGTTGCCAGCAGATAAGGGTGAGGGGAGAGAGGACCACGGCTGCAGATAGGAGGGGTAGTGCGTGGATGATGGGGGTGATGGGCATTCACTGCTTTATGAACATGAAGCTGTGGTTAAATGGAAGCTGAAGACTAGAAAAACTCCAAAGAGCGGGAGCCGCTCGGCCTCCGCTGTGCAGCAGAATTTATTGTAACGCGCCCATCGGAGGGCCGCGCTGTCCGCCGGCGTCACATCTGACTGCAATCTGCTCGCCCTTTCTAGATACAATGTAATTCCAGCTGAGCGTGGAGCAGCAGCCTGACCCCGCGTCATACATCTGCCACCATTGTCCACGAAAAGAAAGAGGGGCCGCCAGGATACCAAGACCCGGCATCTACCGGGAATCCGAGCTCAGCTCATCACAGGCAAAAAAAGGGGGCCGCCAGGATACCACGACCCGGCATCTAACGGGTAGAGGAACTCAGCTTATCACAGGAGAAAAGAAAGAGGGGGCCGCCAGGATACCACGACCCGGCATCTAACGGGTAGAGGAACTCAGCTTATCACAGGAGAAAATGAAGAGGGGGCCACCAGGTTACCATGACCCGGCATCTAACGGGGAGCGAAGCTCAGCTTATCACAGGCAAAAAAAGGGGGCCGCCAGGTTACCACGACCCGGCATCTATCGGGGAGCCGAGCTCAGCTTATCACAGGCGAAAAGACGGGGCCGCCAGGTTACCACGACCCGGCATCTACCGGGAAACTGAGTTCAGCTTATCACAGGAGAAAAGGAAGACGGGGCCGCCAGGTTACCACGACCCGGCATCTACCGGGAAACTGAGTTCAGCTTATCACAGGAGAAAAGGAAGAGGTGGTCGCCAGGTTACCACGACCCGGCATCTACCAGGGAGCCGAGCTCAGCTCATCACAGGAGAAAAGGAAGAGGGGGCCGCCAGGAAAAGGAAGAGGAGGCCACCAGGTTACCACGGGGGGCCGCCAGGTTACCACGACCCGGCATCTACCGGGAAACTGAGCTCAGCTTATCACAGGAGAAAAGGAAGAGGGGCCGCCAGGTTACCACGACCCGGCATCTACCAGGGAGCCGAGCTCAGCTCATCACAGGCGAAAAGAGGCGGCCGACAGGTTACCACGACCCGGCATCTACCGGGAAACTGAGCTCAGCTTATCACAGGAGAAAAGGAAGAGGGGGCTGCCAGGAAAAGGAAGAGGAGGCCACCAGGTTACCACGACCCGGCATCTACTGGGGAGCGGAGCTCAGCTTATCACAGGAGAAAAGGAAGAGGGGGCCGCCAGGAAAAGGAAGAGGGGGCTGCCAGGTTACCACGACCCGGCATCTACTGGGGAGCAGAGCTCAGCTTATCACAGGAGAAAAGGAAGAGGGGGCCGCCAGGTTACCACAGCCCGGCATCTACTGGGGAGCGGAGCTCAGCTTATCACAGGAGAAAAGGAAGAGGGGGCCGCCAGGTTACCACGACCCAGCATCTACTGGGGAGCGGAGCTCAGATTATCACAGGAGAAAAGGAAGAGGGGGCCGCCAGGTTACCACGAACCGGCATCTACTGGGGAACCGAGCTCAGCTTATCACAGGAGAAAAGGAAGAGGGGGCCACCAGGTTACCACGACCCAGCATCTACTGGGGAGCGGAGCTCAGATTATCACAGGAGAAAAGGAAGAGGGGGCTGGCAGGTTACCACAGCCCGGCATCTACTGGGAAGTTTTTCAAGTCTTTTTTGGAGCAGAAATTGAGCGTAAAGGCCCCGTCACACGGTACGATATATCTAACGATATGTCGTCGGGGTCACGTCATAAGTGACGCACATCCGGCATCGTTTGACATATCGTAGCGTGTGGCAGCTACGAGCGTCTGTGATCAAGCAAAAACACCTTATCGTTGCTCGTTGACACGTCACTCATTTTCCAAAAATTGAACGTCCTTCTATGTGCCGGTTGTTCATCGTTCCCGGGGCAGCACACATCGCTCCGTGTGACACCCCGGGAACGATGAACACAGCTTACCTGCGTCCCGCCGGCAATGCGGAAGGAAGGAGGTGGGCGGGATGTTATGTCCCGCTCATCTCCGCTTCTATTGGGCGGCCGCTGTGTGAAGTCGCTGTGACGCCGAACGTCCCTCCCCCTTCAGGAAGAGGATGTTCGCCGCCCACAGCGAGGTCGTTTGGAAGGTAAGTGCGTGTGACGGGGGATTACGACTTTGTGCGGCACGGGCAACAAATTGCCTGTGCCGCACAAACGATGGGGGCGGGTGCGGTCACAAATGCAATCGCACGACATATCGACACGTGTAAAGCAGCCTCAAGCCACTAAGAAGAAACTGAAAATCTTCCTCAAAAATATAAAACGGTTCTGTTTCCTCTAAAAAAATTACTCAGCAAAAAAGGCTTTATGTGCACAAAGCCACTGAGGAGAAATGCAACGTTTTGGAGGAGTTTTGAGATTTCATGATGTATTTGGAAGATTTTGTTCTGTTCCGCTCCAACAACTTTTGGGCCCTTGAGGCTCCAGGGCCCGGGAGCGATTGCAGCCCCTGCACCTATTACACCCTGACCACAGTCTACTGCACACAAAACTGCATCAAGCCAATAATCCCCCTGCACCTGTACTGACAGGACCACTCATCACAGGCCATCACCTCCTCACTATCACCACCAGCCTCCCAGGGACAATACTGCCAGCATTCAATCAGCATTGTCCATCACCTCCTCATCACCACCATCATCCATATCATTCCCACTGTCTTATCAGCACCATCATCATCATTATTCTCATTGTCCTATCTTCACCACCATCATCCTCTAAGTCACCATCATTCTCATTGTCCTATATTTACCATCATCAAACTTTTCATCCTATCTTCACCACCATCGTCCTGATCGTCTCCTTTTTCCTATCATCACCACCATCATCCTCTTCGTCCTTTCTTCACCATCATCACCCTCTTCGCCCTATCTTCACCATCATCACCCTCTTCGCCCTATCTTCACCATCATCACCCTCTTCACCCTATCTTCACCATCATCACCCTCTTCACCCTATCTTCACCATCATCACCCTCTTCGCCCTATCTTCACCATCATCACCCTCTTCACCCTATCTTCACCATCATCATCCTCTTCGCCCTATCTTCACCATCATCACCCTCTTCACCCTATCTTCACCATCATCATCCTCTTCGCCCTATCTTCACCATCATCACCCTCTTCGCCCTATCTTCACCATCATCACCCTCTTCGTCCTTTCTTCACCATCATCACCCTCTTCGCCCTATCTTCACCATCATCACCCTCTTCGCCCTATCTTCACCATCATCACCCTCTTCGCCCTATCTTCACCATCATCACCCTCTTTGCCCTATCTTCACCATCATCACCCTCTTCACCCTATCTTCACCATCATCATCCTCTTCACCCTATCTTCACCATCATCATCCTCTTCGCCCTATCTTCACCATCATCACCCTCTTCGCCCTATCTTCACCATCATCACCCTCTTCACCCTATCTTCACCATCATCATCCTCTTCGCCGTATCTTCACCATCATCACCCTCTTCACCCTATCTTCACCATCATCACCCTCTTCGCCCTATCTTCACCATCATCATCCTCTTCGCCCTATCTTCACCATCATCACCCTCTTCGCCCTATCTTCACCATCATCACCGTCTTCATCCTATCTTCACCATCATCATCCTCTTCTCCCTATCTTCACCATCATCATCCTCTTCGCCCTATCTTCACCATCATCATCCTCTTCGTCCTATCTTCACCATCATCATCCTCTTCATCCTATCTTCACCATCATCATCCTCTTCATCCTATCTTCACCATCATCATCCTCTTCATCCTTTCATCGCCATCATCCTCTTCGTCCTATCATCATCACCGTCATGCTCTTCGTCCCCGTCGTTTTTGCCGTTTTTTGCAGATGGTGCTTTTTTCACTGACGGTTTCCTATTGAATGTATAGAACAATTTTCCAGCTTTCTTGTTGTCGTTGCTGTTGTGCAGCTTTCTGCTGACCCCGCAGACTCGGGCGGAGAAGGAACATGTCAGTCTGTACAGCGCAGCTCACACAGCGTAACTAATGGCGCTGACACAGCGGCGCACACACAGGAGTCACCGTACAGTGTGCGCCCCGCAGCTTGTACCCCCACCCGATCATCCCCCAAGTTCTGGACCTGCCCTCTATTAATAGGGGCTTAAAAGTTGAGATTTTTTTTTTATTTTGCATGCGATTAATGTTGCAGTTTGGACTCTTAGATACAGTCACTCTTTTTCCAGGAGGTCAGCTCAAAAAATGATGGAAAAAGTGCGATCAAGCGATCAAGAGAATGGCCCGGATGTAGGGATGAGCGAACCGGAACTGTAACGTTCAAAGTTCGTACCGTACACCGGGTGTCCGGGTCTCGGACCTGAACCTTGCAGTTTTGCATGTACATCCAATTGCTGTTCACATTTGTCATCCGAATAAAGCTTGTTGAAAGGCTGCAGAGAAGCCAGTCTGCAACTTTTTCCGGAGTAGGTACTTCCGGCCCCATCATAGCCCTATTTTTCATAACAAACCTGGGTAAAACAGACAACTTTGGTCTGCAACCCCCAGTAGTCTGCTTTATCTTGACTGCTTATCAAAAATAGATGAGATCCCGTACGGTTGTTTTAAAGTATTTTTAAATATAGTATTGAAAAAAACAGTGTGGAGCCCCCCATCATTTTTGATAGCCAGTCAACGTAAATCAGACAGCTGGGGGCTGGTATTATCAGGCTAGGGAGGCCCAAGGTTATTGGCCCCTGTCAGCCTAAAAATACCAGCCCGCAGCTGCCCTAGAAGTAATGCATCCATTAGACGCTCCAATTTTGGTGCTCTGCCCGATTGCCCTGGTGCAGTGGTAATCAGGGTAATATATGGGGTTGATGACAGCTGTGATTTGTCATCAAAAACCACTTCAGGAAATTAAAAACTCCTCAAAGAAAGCGCGTTCCATCAAGATGTTTCCACTCGGAGACCCGCTGTTTTAGACCGTCGTTCGGCATAGTTTTTGGCAGTGTTAGTTGGGGTTGGCTGTATGTGGGGTTTTCGGATGATTCTGGGTGGATGGACTGTTCCCCGTGGGATTTATGATCGGCGACCATCTCACTCTATCTGGCGCTGGCTTAGTCAGGTTAAATTAAGGCCGTGGGTCGCATTTTTCCCTTTATCTTAAGATTTGAAAAGATTTCTATTAATAATTTATGGAGCCTCAAAGGCAGACGAGATTTTAGCATAAGGGGCTTTCATGATGAATGAGAATGTGGTGCGTACATCGGCACTCAGAATTTATCTAATATCACAGGGTAGCGGCCGACGCTTACAGGACAGCAAGGAAAAATGCAGGTACTCCCACCGCTCAGCATCCCGCTCAGGTCACATTCATGCTGAGTACAGGTGAGGAGGATGGGAACGATACCTCCCTGCCCCCAACATGTACCCTACCATCACACAGTGGTCATCAGTGGTGGCTAAATAGTCAATCACCCTGAGATCCGCTCCCAGGACAGGACTGGTCTGGGGTCTGTATACAGGACTGGTCTGGGGTCTATATACAGGACTGGTCTGGGGTCTATATACAGGGCTGGTCTGAGGTCTGTATACAGGGCTGATCTGGGGTCTGTATACAGGGCTGATCTGGGGTCTGTATACAGGGCTGGTCTGGGGTCTATATACAGGACTGGTCTGGGGTCTATATACAGGACTGGTCTGGGGTCTATATACAGGGCTGGTCTGAGGTCTGTATACAGGGCTGGTCTGGGGTCTGTATATAAGGCTGGTCTGCGGTCTGTATATAAGGCTGGTCTGGGGTCTGTATACAGGGCTGCTCTGGGGTCTATATACAGGACTGGTCTGGGATCTGTATATAAGGCTGGTCTGGGGTCTGTATACAGGGCTGGTCTGGGGTCTATATACAGGGCTGCTCTGGGGTCTATATACAGGACTGGTCTGGGGTCTGTATACAGGGCTGCTCTGGGGTCTGTATACAGGGTTGGTCTCGGATCTGTATACAGAACTGGTCTGGGGTCTGTATACAGGACTGGTCTGGGGTCTGTATACAGGACTGGTCTGGGGTCTGTATACAGGACTGGTCTGGGGTCTCTATACAGGACTGGTTTGGGGTCTATCTAAAGGGCTGAATGGTGGTCTGTATCCAGGACTGGTTTGGGGTCTATATACAGGACTGGTCTGGGGTCTATATACAGGGTTGGTCTCGGATCTGTATACAGGACCGGTCTGGGGTCTGTATTCAGGACTGGTCTGGGGTCTATATACAGGACTGGTCTGGGGTCTGTATACAGGGCTGGTCTGGGGTCTGTATACTGGGCTGGTCTGGGGTCTGTATACAGGGCTGGTCTGGGGTCTATATACAGGACCGGTCTGGGGTCTATATACAGGGCTGCTCTGGGGTCTGTATACAGGACTGGTCTGGGGTCTGTATACAGGGCTGGTCTGGGGTCTGTATACAGGGCTGGTCTGGGGTCTGTATACAGGGCTGGTCTGGGGTCTATATACAGGGCTGGTCTGGGGTCTATATACAGGGCTGGGCTGGAGTCTGTATACAGGCCTGGTCTGGAGTCTGTATACAGAACTGGTCTGGGGTCTGTATACAGGGCTGCTCTGGGGTCTGTATACAGGGCTGGTCTGGGGTCTGTATACAGGGCTGGTCTGGGGTCTATATACAGGGCTGGTCTGGGGTCTATATACAGGGCTGATCTCGGATCTGTATATAGGCAGATTTCGGTAGGGAACCTGTACAGTCATGGCCAAAAGTTTTGAGAATGGCACCAAAATGCTATTTTCCCATGATCTGTTGCCCTCTGGTGTTTAATTGTGTTTGTCTGATGTTTCCATCACATACAGAAATATAATTGCAATCATATTATGAGACCAGAAGGTTCTATTGACATTAGAATGAGTTAATGCAGCAAGTGAATATTTGCAGTGTTGCCCCTTCTTCTTCAGCACCTCTGCAATTCTCCCGGGCATGCTCTCAATCAACTTCTGGAGCAAATCCTGACTGATCGCCGTCCATTCTTGCATAAGCAATGCTTGCATTTTGCCAGAATTTGTTGGTTTTTGTTTGTCCACCCGTCTCTTGATGATTGCCCACAAGTTCTCAATGGGATTAAGATCTGGGGAGTTTCCAGGCCATGGACCCTAAATCTCTGTTTTGTTCCATGAGCCATTTAGTGATCCCCTTTGCTTTATGGCAAGGTGCTCCATCATGCTGGAAAAGGCATTGTTGGGCGCCAAACTGTTCTTGGACAGTTGGGAGAAGCTGCTCTTGGAGGACATTCTGGTACCATTCTTTATTCATGGCTGTGTTTTTAGGTCAGACTGTGAGTGGTGCGATTCCCTTGGCTGAGAAGCAACCCCACACATGAATGGTTTCCGGATGCTTAACAGTTGGCATGAGACAAGACTGGTGCTAGCGGTCACCTCTTCTTCTCCTAATAAGCTGTTTTCCAGATGTCCCAAACAATCGAAAAGGGGATTCATCTGAGAAAATGACTTTCCCCCAGTCCTCAGCAGTCCACTCCCTGTACCTTTTGCAGAATATCAGTCGGTCCCTGATGTTTTTTCTGGAGAGAAGTGGCTTCTTTGCTGCCCTCCTTGAAACCAGGCCTTGCTCCAGCAGTGTCCGCCTCACAGTGCGTGCAGAAGCACTCACACCAGCCTGCTGCCATTGCTGCGCTAGCTCGCCACTGCTGGTAGTCCCATCCCGCAGCTGAAACAGTTTTAAGATACGGTCCTGGCGTTTGCTGGTCCTTCTTGGGCGCCCTGGAGCCTTTTTGGCAACAATGGAAGCTCTCTCCTTGAAGTTCTTGATGATGCGATAGATTGGTGACTGAGGTGCAATCTTTGTAGCTGCGATACTCTTCCCTGTTAGGCCATTTTTGTGCAGAGCAATGATGGCTGCACGTGTTTCTTTACAGATAATCATGGTTAACTGAAGAGAAACAATGATACCAAGCACCAGCCTCCTTTTAAAGTGTCCAGTGGTGTCATTCTTACTTAATCATGACTGATTGATCGCCAGCCCTGTCCTCATCAACACCCACACCTGTGTTAATGGAACAATCACTAAAACAATGTTAGCTGCTCCTTTTAAGGCAGGAATGCAATGATGTTGAAATGTGTTTTGGGGGTTAAAGTTCATTTTCTTAGCCAATATTGACTTTGCAAGTAATTGCTGTTAAGCTGATCATTCTTTATGACATTCTGGAGTATATGCAAATTGCCATTAGAAAATCTGAAGCAGTAGACTTTGTAAAAATTAATATTTGTAGCATTCTCAAAACTTTTGTCCATGACTGTATACAGGGTGATTTTCTCTATATACAGGGTTTGTCGCAGGAGTAAAAAAAAGGCTAAACACTTCCTTCGCGTTGGACAATTAGATACAATTTGGGCCATTAAAGTCTATAAATGAAACATGCAGATCAGGGTCGTCGCACGTTCGTCCAAATGTCCTGAAAAAGCTTTTATCTGCGGCGAGGTCACTGCGTTGGCAGAACTTAGCGCAAATGACGGCAGGTTTTTTTGGAGGAGGTAGCGGACGTGCGAGCTCAGGAGCGGGAAGGCGGTGACCCCGGCTCATCACAGCGGAGGAATTAGTGCCACACTCTCACCCCCACTCCCAGCACCAACTGCAAAAATATCTACACTTGTTGCCTGGTACAAAGATACAAAGATACAATGTATCACTCAGCATTTTATTATACAGGATCGTCTGTGATAGAGGGGCACTGCGGGGGGCACATGTGGGGGGCACATGGCTGCCCTCTGTACGCGGCAACTCTTTGCATGGGGGGCAGGTGTGGTGCATGCACCTGCGCTTCAATATGGCTGTGTAAGAGCAGGGTCAAGATGCAGCACACAGAGGAGGAAGACTCAGTGGTGACTCAACTCTATTTATTAATATACCACCAGGGGTTGGGAAACAGAAGGCACGGGAAGGTTATCACAAGGGAAAAATAATTCAGCTTCTGGTTACAACACAGCAGCTCATAAAGACTCAGTCTAACAGGAGTAGGGGAACTAACATGTTAATTCTTGTAGGAAAAAGTATAGCTATGTCACGGCCTCCGTCCGTAGTCCCCAGACCCTATACCCCCCCCGTCTCTATGGGTTATGGTCACTGAATTGCTCAATGCACTAAACTTAAACCACTATCACATGAAGCACCACATGGCCGGGCAGGAAGCCACAGCCCGGCGGATTCAAGTCACCCGCTGATGGCTATCTTGACTGGTGATGTCTGTGGCTTGATCACGTAGTCCGGTCCAGGGGTCTTGGGGGTCTTGACTGGCAAAGTCGAGGTTTTGACAGGCGTAGCAGGGGTCTTGGGGTCTGTCTTCAGGTGCTTGCTGGGCGGTGTGGGGGCTTGCAACTCATGGGCCGTCTCCAGGGGCTTGCAGGCGGTACGGGGGTTTGGAACTTGTGGGCCATCTTCAGGGGCTTGCTGGGCGGTGTGGGGGCTCGGGACTTGCGGACCGTCTTCAGGGGCTTTCTGGGCGGTGTCGGGGCTTGGGACTTGTGGACCGACTTGAGGGGCTTGCTGGGTGGTGCGGGGGTTTGAAACTTGCAGGCTGTCTTCAGGGGCTTGCTGTGTGGTGCGGGGGCTTGGGACTTGATGGACGGTGTGGGGGCTTGGGACTTGATGGACGGTGTGGGGGCTTGGGACTTGCGGGCCATCTTCAGCGGCTTGCTTGGCGGTACGGTGGCTCGGAACTTGCGGGTCATCTTCAGGGCTTGTTGGGTGGTGCGGGGGCTTGGGACTTGATGAACAGTGTGGGGGCTCGAAACTTGCAGGCCATCTTCAGGGGCTTGCTGAATGGTGTGGGGGCTCGAAACTTGCAGGCCATCTTCAGGGACTTGATGGACAGTGCGGGGGCTCAGGACTTGCGGGCCATCTTCAGCGGCTTGCTGGGCGGTGCAGTGGCTTGGGACTTGCAGGCCATCTTCAGGGACTTGATGGATAGTGCGGGGGCTCGGGACTTGCGGATTAGCTGTTTTATTCTGTGCCGGAGCCGTCTCTCTGCCCCTCGAATCTCCTGCAGGGGAGGCTTCCTTCTTCCCCTCAGCCTGGAAGCCCTCGCACTGCTTCTCCATTGACCCAGAACTTTCCTTCCGATTGTTTCCCGGGAGCTTCAATCTCCTTCCTCTCTCCTTGCCTCAAACTGAACCGGTCCTTCTCTCAAAAACCTCCCTCCAGGAACAAAAAGATAGTTTTTTTGCTTCCTAGGTAACCTCTCGTTCTCTCGCCAGCAGAGGGCAGTGTCCCATCACTAATGCTGCAAGGTTGCACAGACTGGCTCCACATTCCTACAGCTGCCCCCTTTACGGGTGGATATGGCTGGTCTTGGTAGTCATAAGTGGCTGCTCGGAGGTACAAGACTGCTCTTCAGGGACAGCTCCTGCTGGGTATATGTGGTGGGTACTCAGTGTCAGGTGACTACATTTGTGGTTGTAACTTTTGGAGGCGAGTAGCCATTGTGAAATAGGGTGGGGCTCTGCGACCTGCACTCTCACATCCAAAAACAAACCTCTCAAAGTTATATGCAGGGACATTGACTTAAAGAACCCAAATGAGGAGGTTCTTAATCATCTCCACCAATGATTGACTCCCACCCACCCCCAATATCCCACCCCTGCTCGGGGCAACAGAGACGTCTACAAGACTCAAGGCTTCTGGGCTATGCTGAGAGCCACCAGCGGAAAACTTACCACTAATCTTGCAATCTTTTCTGAGCATTGACTTTATTAAGAAAAGTTCCTTCTCCTCCTGAGGAGTTGTCACAGAAGTTCAGGACTGCTAACGATTACATTAATGCCTTTAGAAGTATGAAGAATAAAGCGGCAACTGTCAGGGCGCTTTAATAAAGTGTCCCTCTCTCCAAGATTGCACATGAATAATTGAGCCGAAATTGGACATTTTACAAACATTTTTTTCTCCCCCTCTTCCACCCGTCGGAGATTCTGCTATTTATTTTCTCATCCTAAAAAAAAAAGGCAAAAAAACCCCTAAGATCATTTCCTTCTAAAATCAAGTAGCGATCTGTCAGGATAAAAGTAAGAAACAATTCATCTCCGTGGCTCCACCTGTACGGGGCCATTTTTTTTAATAGACTCATGCGCTTTCTTCTCACTTTGATCAATAGAGGAAAAGTGTCATCAATATGGGAAGCGTTACACAATGAAATCAACAGCAAAGAATGAGGTACAAGATCGGAATCGGTAATGAATATTAGAGATGGAGAATTACTGCGCTGTGTCGTAGGATTGTCATCTCCTTCTCCATATTTCACATTTACGGTGATTGGGTTTTTATCTGTCAATTTGCAAGTTTTTGAAATTCTACTTTATAAGACTAAAAAGAAAATAAAGTCTTATGGTGGAGAGAGAGGGAAGGAGGGTGTTTCGGGGGGCTGTCTGATAATAACCTAAAGGAGTATCAGACAGTCAGGGTCCACCGTGCAAAGACTCTGCTGCAGACTATGGCAGAGTGCAATACCTCTGTTAACTCACAGAAGGATATAATAAGTAAGTAAAGCAATTCCTCCCTTACTTGGAGGGTGTGTGGAATGATCTCTGTTAATAATCACAGAGACAAAGGCAATGTGTGCGAAATGGCACCTACCTAGGTCCGCTCTTTTAGTGGTGCAAAAGAGACGAACAGCAGCGTAAGCCGCACAAAGCTCCTACCTGCGTTCGCTCCACTAGTGTGCGAGGACACGAACCACTAGATATGGCACCTGCCTAGGTCCGCTCTTCTAGTGGTGCAAAAGAGACGAACAGCAGCGTAAGCCGCACAAAGCTCCTACCTGCGTTCGCTCCACTAGTGTGCGAGGACACGAACCACTAGATATGGCACCTGCCTAGGTCCGCTCTTCTAGTGGTGCAAAAGAGACGAACAGCAGCGTAAGCCGCACAAAGCTCCTACCTCTGTTCGCTCCCCTAGTGTGCGAGGATACGAACAACTGCCAGACGCAGTATAAGGAACGTTACCCTAGCGGCAACGTCCACCTACGAGTCGAATCACAAGGCCCAGCCAGACCATGTGCCTCAGGCACCTGCCTATGTCCGCTCCCCTAAGAGGTAAGGATACGGACAGCAGCCGAAGCTGTAAGGTATAAGAACGCTACCCTGCCGGTAGCGCTCACCTAGCATAGACAGAGGAATGCCTAGAGGAACATGCACAGGGCGTCTACCCTCATGCATGAACTAAGAGGACTGAGCGCCATGCGGCGTGTGTCAGGGTCTTATATAGACTCTGTGCCTCATCCAAGATGGAGGACACCAGAGCCAATCCGCTGCCAGAACGACAGGAGTGACGTCATGCTGGCCTATCACCGAGCAAAGCGTCACAAGCACATGACCAGCGACCAATCGGCATAGAAGGTGTCAGAGACATGTGACCTCGTGTCAGCGATGATGTCACCCGCACATGTGAAATGGCTCCAAGATAGGACTTAGTCTCCAGCGCTCGCACATGTGCAGTAGCAAGAAATCTGGACTTAGTCTCCAGCGCTCGCACATGTGCAGTAGCAAGAAATCTGGACTTAGTCTCCAGCGCTCGCACATGTGCAGTAGCAAGAAATCTGGACATAGTCTCCAGTGCTCGCAGCAACCGTAACAGAGGGCCTGGAATGCCTGGCCCTAAAAATCCGAAGTGGACATTCTTAAGAACCTGTAAGACCTGGCTCTACAAACCCAGCATGGTCATTCTTGATGAGAGTTTGGAAGACCTGGCCCAACAAATCTGGTGCAGATATTCTTGAAGAAAGCCTGGAAGACCTAGCCCTACAAACACGGCTTGGACATTTTTGAGGAGAGCATGGAATACCTGGCCCTACAAACCAAATGTGGTCCTTCTTTAAAGCCTGGAAGACCTGGCCCTACAAACCCGTTGTGGACAGTCTTGAGGAGAGCCTGGAAGACCTGGCCCTACAATCCCAGCGTGGACATTCTTGAAGAGAGCCTGGAAGACCTAGCCCTACAAACCCGTCGTGGACATTCTTGAGGAGAGCCTGGAACATGTGGCCCTACAAACCCAATGTGAACATTCTTAAGGAGAGCCTGGATGACCTGACCCTACAAACTAGGCATAGTCATTCTTCAGGAAAGCCGAAATCTGGCCCTAAAAACCGGCATGCACATTTTTGAGCCTGGAAGACCTGGCCCTACAAAACAAGCATGGTCATTCTTGAGGACAGCCCAAAACCTGACCCTGAAAACCGTCGTGGACATTCTTGCGGAAAGCCTGGAAGACCTGGCCCTACAAACCAGGCATGGTCATTCTTGAGAAGAGCCTGGAAGAATTGGCCCTATAAACCCATAGTGGACATTCTTAAGGAAAGCCTGAAAGACCTGGCTCTACAAACCTGGCGTAGACATTCTTGAGGAGAGCCTGGAAATCCTGACCCTACAAACCCGGTGTGGACGTTCTTGGCCGAGGAGAATTATTTTATCCTCCATTCATTGGTCACGTCTTATCATCAATGGCCAACATTCTATTGACAATGGTCTTCCTGTTGGATTATTTGGCCAATAATTGTCATAATCTGAAGTTTATGTTGCAAATGACTGATAGGACCTTGGAAAGGAGCAGTCACATGGGTGGTGGTCCTTTATGTCAATTGATCAAATTTGTCTAAAATGATATAGGGCACAAGTAGAGATAGATGAACGACTGGTAATCCACCGACAGATGACTGATGGTTTTCATGTCATGACCATGGAAAACATTGACACAATTCTCATGTATCAATAATATCTACATCATTAACTTACTGGTCAAATAAAGACTTTTTCTTCTCATTTCGACCTTTGGATTTTACCATAATTTGTGCCTTGGCTTTGCATTAGAGGGGGCTTGCATGCCTTAGGGAGACCAGCTGAGTGTAGTCATATAGGCAATGCTCCATCTGTAGACAGCTGTTTCAGGAGCTAACGCCAAGAACTGGTACTTGTGAGATTTCTTTCCGGTGGAGAGAGCTAATTTGCAAATTTTTTTCCCCAAGTTGTATTATCAATGATCCTGAAAAATGAAAGTGCTACGGGTCGCGAAAAATCGCACAAAAAGTGCGTCACTTTTTTTTTGACAAACTGCTGATTTTTCTTTAACCCCTTAGATAAAAGTAAACCTGTACATATTTGGTGTCAACGAACTCGTAACTGACCTGAGGCATCACAACGACACATTAGTTTTACCATATAGTGAACACGGTGAATAAAATATCCCAAAAACTATTGTGCACTTTTTGTGTACTTGGAATTTTATTGTCTTTTTCCAGTACACTTATGTGGTAAAACTCATTGTTTCATTTAAAAGTACAACAAGATCCTTAAAAAAAACAAGCAAGATTGATGGAAAAATATAAAAAACAGGAGCAAAAAAAAAACAAAAACAAAAAATGAAAAATTGGCCGGGGGTGAAGAGGTTAAAAAAAAAATAATAAAAAATTAAAAAAATAAATTTAGAATATCCTTTTTTTTTCTAGTTTTAAATTTTCAACATTTTAAAATTTTGTCCCATTTTTACTAGAAAAAAATATTGAAGCATGATTCCGGAATCCTGACAGTTTGGCGTTTATCATCGTCACCATGAAATCCCCGATATAATCCGCTCCTGTCACTCACATTACGGGCAGATTAATCTCTCCATCTGCAGATTACATGTAATTTCTCATCACTGAAGAAGACGTTTCACCTTCAGCAAATGGCTATCAACAGATTAATCAGGCTGGGTATTTTATCCCCAAGACACAGAATCAAATTGTATTCTTCTGCCTTCATAGGACTGAAAAAAAACCATCCCCGACCCCCGATCTGTAATTATTACATATTTAATCTGCTGTCATTAGGACCTGTACAAACATCACAACACATTGATCCGAATGATCTCGAGGAACAATCCACTGATCGCCAAGATATATCGCTCCCCTGACTACAATGACTTATTAATGCCTGTGGGGGAGGGGTGGGAAGGGTTAAAGGGAAAATATCATTCATTCAGCTCTCAAACACTCTCAGGGAAGAACACAATAAGCAATGTATAGGCGGATGTATATTGTGTTGTTTTACAAATGAAGTGGTATTATAGATACATTCTTATACATAAGGGCAGTATTATAGTAGTTATATTCTTGTACATAGGAGCAGTATTATAGTAGTTATATTCTTGTACATAGGGGCAGTATTATAGTAGTTATATTCTTGTACATAGGGGGCAGTATTATAGTAGTTATATTCTTGTACATAGGGGGCAGTATCATAGTAGTTATATTCTTGTACATAGGAGCAGTATTATAGTAGTTATATTCTTGTACATAGGGGCAGTATTATAGTAGTTATATTCTTGTACATAGGGGCAGTATTATAGTAGTTATATTCTTGTACATAGGAGCAGTATTATAGTAGTTATATTCTTGTACATAGGGGCAGTATTATAGTAGTTATATTCTTGTATCTAGGAGCAGTATTATAGTAGTTATATTCTTGTATATAGGAGCAGTATTATAGTAGTTATATTCTTGTACATAGGAGCAGTATTATAGTAGTTATATTCTTGCACATAGGGGGCAGTATTATAGCAGTTATATTATTGTACATAGGGGCAGTATTATAGTAGTTATATTCTTGTACATAGGGAGAAGTATTATAGTAGTTATATTCTTGCACATAGGGGGCAGTATTATAGCAGTTATATTCTTGTACATAGGGGGCAGTATTATAGTAGTTATATTCTTGTACAGAAGGGGCAGTATTATAGTAGTTATATTCTTGTACATAGGGGCAGTATTATAGTAGATATATTCTTGTACATAGGAGCAGTATTATAGTAGTTATCTTCTTGTACATAGGTGCAGTATTATAGTAGTTATATTCTTGTATATAGGGGGCAGCATTATAGTAGTTATATTCTTGTACATAGGGTGCAGTATTATAGTAGTTATATTCTTGTACATAGGGGGCAGTATTATAGTAGTAAATTCTTGTACAGAAGGGGCAGTATTATAGTAGTTATATTCTTGTACATAGGGTGCAGTATTATAGTAGTTATATTCTTGTACATAGGGGCAGTATTATAGTAGTTATATTCTTGTACATAGGGAGAAGTATTATAGTAGTTATATTCTTGCACATAGGGGGCAGTATTATAATAGTTATATTCTTGTACATAGGGGCAGTATTATAGTAGTTATATTCTTGTACATAGGGGCAGTATTATAATAGTTATATTCTTGTACATAGGGGCAGTATTATAGTAGTTATATTCTTGTACATAGGGAGAAGTATTATAGTAGTTATATTCTTGTACATAGAGGCAGTATTATAGTAGTCATATTCTTGTACATAGGGGCAGTATTATAGTAGTTATATTCTTGTACATAGGAGCAGTATTATAGTAGTTATATTCTTGTACATATGAGCAGTATTATAGTAGTTATATTCTTGTACATAGGAGCAGTATTATAGTAGTTATATTCTTGTACATAGGGAGAAGTATTATAGTAGTTATATTCTTGTACATAGAGGCAGTATTATAGTAGTTATATCCTTGTACATAGGAGCAGTATTATAGTAGTCATATTCTTGTACATAGGGGCAGTGTTATAGTAGTCATATTCTTGGACATAGGGAGAAGTATTATAGTAGTTATATTCTTGCACATAGGGGCAGTATTATAGTAGTTATATTCTTGTACATAGGGGGCAGTATTATAGTAGTTATATTCTTGTACATAGGAGCAGTATTATAGTGGTTATATTCTTGTACATAGGAGGCATTATTATAGTAGTTATATTCTTGTACATAGGAGCAGTATTATAGTAGTTATATTCATGTACATAGTGGGCAGTATTATATTAGTTATATTCTTGTACATAGAGGCAGTATTATAGTAGTCATATTCTTGTACATAGGGGCAGTATTATAGTAGTTATATTCATGTACATAGTGTAGTGGGCAGTTTTATATTAGTTATATTTTTGTACATAGGACAGTATTATAGTAGTTATATTCTTGTATATAAGGAGCAGTATTATGGTAGATATATTCTTTTACATAGGGGCAGTATTATAGTAGTTATATTCTTGTATATAGAGGCAGTATTATAGTAGTTATATTCTTGTACATAGGAGCAGTATTATAGTAGTTATATTCTTGTACATATGAGCAGTATTATAGTAGTTATATTCTTGTACATAGGAGCAGTATTATAGTAGTTATATTCTTGTACATAGGGTGCAGTATTATAGTAGTTATATTCTTGTATATAGGGGCAGTATTATAGTAGGTATATTCTTGTATATAGGGGCAGTATTATAGTAGTTATATTCTTGTATATAGGGGCAGTATTATAGTAGTTATATTCTTGTACATAGGGGCAGTATTATAGTAGTTATATTCTTGTATATAGGGGCAGTATTATAGTAGTTATATTCTTGTACATAGGGTGCAGTATTATAGTAGTTATATTCTTGTACATAGGGTCAGTATTATAGTAGGTATATTCTTGTATATAGGGGCAGTATTATAGTAGGTATATTCTTGTATATAGGGGCAGTATTATAGTAGTTATATTCTTGTACATAGGGGGCAGTATTATAGTAGTTATATTCTTGTACATAGTAGCAGTATTATAGTAGTTATATTCTTGTATATAGGGGGCAGTATTATAGTAGTTATATTCTTGTATATAGGGAGCAGTATTATAGTAGTTATATTCTTGTATATAGGGGCAGTATTATAGTAGTTATATTCTTGTACATAGGGGGCAGTATTATAGTAGTTATATTCTTGTACATAGGGGCAGTATTATAGTAGTTATATTCTTGTACATAGGGGGCAGTATTATAGTAGTTATATTCTTGTACATAGGGGGCAGTATTATAGTAGTTATATTCTTGTACATAGGGGCAGTATTATAGTAGTTATATTCTTATACATAGGGGCAGTATTATAGTAGTTATATTCTTGTACATAGGGGCAGTATTATAGTAGTTATATTCTTGTACATTGGGGCAGTATTAGTGTAATTTTTAGGAATAAAAGATACAGAATACATTATTACTGATTGATCAGATTCTGCTGTTGCAGAGAGAATCCATTTTTTGGCTGAATGTGTCTTATTGTTGGATTTCTCGCTTTCCTCTTCATTAATATATCTGTTTTTTTTGGAGCTAATCTGCTTTATTTATTTGCGTTAACAGAAATGTTTTTGTGTTTGTAGTCGAGAAGCGTAACTCCAACCCAAACACTGCGATGTGCGGAGACAGACGCGCTCCGCCACCGGCCGTCCCTCTGCCAAATAAATCATTAATGTAAAACAGCTTGCGAAAGGAAAACACAGTCATTTATAAAGGCGATGCCACCGCAGACGTTCCCCGGCTCCGCCGCATGCGGCTTCCAGAGCGACGGCGGATAAAAATTGTATCTGTGGAAAACACATTTCCGCATTCGCAGGTTGCGTCCTCACTTTTCTCCTCTCCTTCCTCCTCTCCTTCCTCCTCTCCTTCCTCCTCTCCTTCCCCCTCTTTTTCCTCCTCTCTTTCCTCCACTCCCTCTTTCTATCCCTTCTCCTCTCCTTCCTCCTCTCCTTCCTCCTCTCCTTCCTCCTATCCCTCCTCCTCTCCTTCATCCTCTCCCTCCTCCTCTCCTTCCTCCTCTCCTTCCTCCTCTCCTTCCTCCTCTCCCCCCTCCTCTCTTTCCTCCACTCCCTCTTTCTATCCCTCCTCCTCTCCTTCCTCCGCTCCTTCCTCCTCTCCCCCTCCTCTCTTTCCTCCTCTCTTTCCTCCTCTCTCTCCTCCTCTCTCTCCTCCTCTCCTTCCTCCTCTCCTTCCTCCGCTCCTTCCTCCTCTTCTTCCTCCTCTCCTTCCTCCTCTCCTTCCTCCTCTTCTTCCTCCTCTCCTTCCTCCTCTCCCTCCTCCTCTCCTTCCTCCTCTCTCTCCTCTCCCTCCTCCTCTCCTTCCTCCTCTCCTTCCTCCTCTCCTTCCTCCTCTTCCTCCTCTCCTTCCTCCTCTCTCTCCTCTGCCTCCTCCTCTCCTTCCTCCTTTTCCTCCTCCCCTCCCTCCTCCTCTCCTTCCTCCTCTCCTTCCTCCTCTCCTTCCTCCTCTCCTTCCTCCTCTTCCTCCTCTCCTTCCTCCTCTCTCTCCTCTCCCTCCTCCTCTCCTTCCTCCTCTCCTTCCTCCTCTCCTTCCTCCTCTCTCTCCTCTGCCTCCTCCTCTCCTTCCTCCTTTTCCTCCTCCTCTCCTTCCTCCTCTCCTTCCTCATCTCCTTCCTCCTCTCCCTCCTCCTCTCCTTCCTCCTCTCTCTCCTCTCCCTCCTCCTCTCCTTCCTCCTCTCCTTCCTCCTCTCCTTCCTCCTCTTCCTCCTCTCCTTCCTCCTCTTCCTCCTCCCCTCCCTCCTCCTCTCCTTCCTCCTCTCCCTCCTCCTCTCCTTCCTCTCGGATGGCATCAGCAGTAGTGACCACATTCTACGGCTCTCCAGTGTTTTGGCCTTCAGAGTTTTTTTGCTTCTTTTTTTTTGCTTTTCTTCCCATTAAAACCTATTGATTTGTTGTTGTATTGATCCGAAAACAAAGCTTTTGTTACGTAATTTGTCAGAGATTTTTCCTGTGGTCGAAAATATTGAAAAGGGGGAAATAATGGATTTATTTTAAGCATCATTTTGAGCATACAAAAAAAAACCGCTTAAGAGATTGTAGCAATGAACCACAGGACATTTATGCAAATAATACATTTAGAAGGAGCTTTAGGTTTCAAATTAGATATATCACCCTCTAGAGGTAGGAAACCATATTACTCATTGGGATGTTTCCATCTGAGAGCAGTTATGAAGTTCGTGTGCTCATTTACCTTGCAGCAGCCACTACAGGGAAGAGTTGGTATTACATGTGGCCACTTAAATTGTAGTGTTATTGATGAGCTGCCAAAAATTAGGAGGAACTGCAATACCCAATGGAAGACATGTAGAGAAGGGCCTTAGAATATTTTTTTAACAATTTTAAAAAGATTGCCTACACTGAATAAGCCTATGCCTAGCAAAAATGTAAAGGAGGCATTGCAATACACCCTGGAATACATACAGAGCATGGCCTCAGAAAACCATTTTGTCCCATTATTAAGAAGAGGGACTCCTAGGCTAGTAAAGCATATCCTGGTGGTCTGTGGATTGTCCTTGACTGTTCTCGCCATTCTTCTTCTCTGCCTTTCTGATATTTTTCTTGGCCTGCCACTTCTGGGCTTAACAAGAACTGTACCTGTGTTCCTCCATTTCCTTACTATGTTCCTCACAGTGGAAACTGACAGCTTAAATCTCTGAGACAACTTTTTGTCTCCTTCACCTGAACAACTATGTTGAATAATATTTGTTTTCAGATCATTTGAGAGTTGTTTTGAGGAGCCCATGATGCCACTCTTCATAGGAGATTCAAATGTCACCCACTGCCCCTGATGAAGCTAACATAGCGATACGCGTTGGGCCAGGTTCTCCACCTCTTTTTTCAGATAGGGAATCACCATGATAGGGATTTTCTGCCTATGAGGCATTGCAGTTGCTGCTCTATTTGGTCACAATGCTGCTTGAGATATAGAATGTCTGTCTCAGCGTATGCCTATTTATAAGTTGGTTATCTCTGATTCATTATCTGTATTGTTATACATTTTGAACTATTTATGGTGATTCTGGTAAAATATTTATCTTTGAGAGGACTTATTCTGGGTCTCATTACCATTGTCCTTGGTGTTTTTAATATGTCTGCACTGTGTTGTATTTTGTATGTGTGTTTTTAAACTTTTTGATACACAAATAAAAATCGTATTATATTACTCTAAATCTGTAGTGAGTGCCTTTGGTCAAGCGCTTTTCTTGACAGGTGCACCCCCCTATTCCAGATAAATCTGCCGTATAAACTATGGCTGTGCACTTCTAATTGGTTTTCTTGCTCTCAATTACTGGGACACAGATGAAAGCTACCGGCTTCTGTCTGTATCGCGGTGCAGGGACCCGAGGGGTCTCTGCACTGTGATGCATTTCAGCAGGATGTGCAGTCTCGGACACACATCCAGCTGAAGCAGGGGCTGCACCCCCAGGCCCGGTCACGGTTGCGATCCCTGTAACCGTGATTGTTCTGCCCCTGCCTATGCTAATGAAACTGTCCCAGACCTTTGATAGTGTTCCCCTGCCTCCGATGGACCTGGTGTGTGTCTCCCTCGTTTCTCCTCCTTAGTTGTCCAAATAACTACGGTATGAACTCTGTCACCAGCGTTGTCAGTTGTCAGCTATGCCTTTCTGGTATTGCACCATTTTAGTAGCCCTCTACGCTGCACTAAAGAGAGATGGAGAAGGGTGAACAATCAGTAAGCGGTGTTGACCAAGATGCGTATAACACGAGGATCACGGGAAAGGTACCGGAACATAAAGTCAGCCATGTGTGCCGGACTCCCAACAGGCAAAATTCCCTGTCCCCACCATGAGGACGAATCTCCATCTCCTACTTGTTACTCTCCTCCTCCTCCCACGCTGAACAGATGAGAAGCTGATAGGGATAGCACCCTCTGTAATGCAGGCACCCATCTGCTGTACCAGCCTCCTCCACCTCATTAACACCCAATCTGCACTGAGAAGGTGAGACGAGGCTGGGTAGTATCACAGTGTACACTTTCCTCCTCCATTTCCACCTGTTCTGCACACAAAGCTTCCTCTTTCATTGTTTGCAGTGAGCTGCCAATCAGTGCTGTGGGCGGAGTTATGCACGGCTCAGCGTTCTGAGCACTGCTACATCTACAACAGGGAAAACAGGGATTATATCAAAACTGCACCAAGCAATCCAGTAAGTGACACATCACTGGAATCGGGGTCTCTGCCCCTACATCATGCAACTCCCAGATTATATAACAAAAAACTATTGACTGATTCCCTTTAAGAGATGTTGGCTTCGATGTATCATTTTTGTTTCTCCAGTTGTCTAAATTTGCTCTTTTGTTTAGTAGTTTATTTGTACTTTATTTTATATGTATTTTTTTTTAAGTTGCCTTTCTTTTTATTTATTCTTTTTATATTTTTCTCGACAACTTCGCTTTCTAGATGTTTTAGACGAACTCACCAAATGCAATTTTTACCGAATTTCACTTTTTCTTTGAGCATCTCATTTGTTTTTAATTTTGCGCCTTTTTTGTCTTATCTGCGACTTTTTTTTTTTTTTTTTAAGTATTTGCAACTTTTTGCTCTTTAGAGTTGGATACAAGAATCAGAGACAAAAATACAGATACATTTTTATTATGCATCAAATTTAGGAACGGCGTGCGCCATCTTAGAGAAAAACACAAGACAAAAAAAAAAGTGACTTCAACAAATCGGAAATTTGCTTTTTTTTAACTTCTTCTGGAGAAAAAAGTAGTGCACAAGTTTTTGCCAACCAGAATGGGGCCCCTTATTTCTTAGGGCCCATAGAAGTCTCATGTGAAGTCTCCATAGATTCCGTCTCCTTCCAGTGCTAACTCCCATCTCCGGTGATTTTCCAGGTGTGTAAATCCCATTATCTCCCCCCCGTCCCCAGGTGAGCAGCTGTTTATATACCAGACACCATTTAGCGGCCCCTGGAGTATAATATTCCTCATCGGCGTTTATCTGGAGGTTGCAGGGAGCGCGGTAATGAGACGCGGTCATGCTGCAGAATCGATAACCATTTGTAGAGCAGATCTCGGACACGGCGAGATTATCCTCCGCAAAGAAAGCAGCGAGATCAATAACAGATAGAAGCATTGATCAGAAAAGAACAATCACCTCTACAAAGAAGGAGAACGCATGTTTACTCACAGAACACCCCGGATATCGGGGGGAAGACGGCGGGAAATCTGCACCGGGCTTTATCCTAATTCATCTGATACAAAATAAATAAAAGATACAAAGTAGCAAAAAGAAACTCAATATTTATGTGAGATTTGTGCCTTTGATCAGGACGTCTTAGTGTGACCTTGTTCTGTGCTATTCCTTATACAGAGGTGGTTGTCTAATGTCTAAGGTATCACTGCGGATCCTTCAATCCTTGGGTCAGAAAAAGCCACTTTTGGGTACAAATTTGCAAAAACAAAGCATCCATGTTGCAAAAACAAAGCATCCATCATCATAGCAAATAATAAAATTGGGCAGATTTTGGGAGCTGCTTGATATCCAAGGTTGCTGCTACAACAAAGCATCCATGTTGCAGGAACAATGGCAACTAATATGTATCATCTCACAATTCACAAAGTAACATTTGTGCCACCTAATCTATATATTCTCAGAAAGTAACATTTGTGGAAATGCTATACTTAGGGTCATCATAGCAAATAATAAAATTGGGCAGATTTTGGGAGCTGCTTGATATCCAAGGTTGCTGCTACAACAAAGCATCCATGTTGCAGGAAGAATGGCAACGAATATGTATCATCTCACAAAGTAACATTTGTGTCACCTAATCTATATATTCTCAGAAAGTAACATTTGTGGCAATGCTATACTTAGGGTCATCATAGCAAATAATAAAATTGGGCAGATTTTGGGAGCTGCTTGATATCCAAGGTTGCTGCTACAACAAAGCATCCATGTTGCAGGAAGAATGGCAACGAATATGTATCATCTCACAAAGTAACATTTGTGTCACCTAATCTATATATTCTCAGAAAGTAACATTTGTGGCAATGCTATACTTAGGGTCATCATAGCAAATAATAAAATTGGGCAGATTTTGGGAGCTGCTTGATATCCAAGGTTGCTGCTACAACAAAGCATCCATGTTGCAGGAAGAAAGGCAACTAATATGTATCATCTCACAAAGTAACATTTGTGTCACCTAATCTATATATTCTCA